>NW_024704863.1:100800-139948 GCF_018977255.1 Callorhinchus milii
TGTCCTTACCAAAGGGTGGTTCCTAAACGAACGATCGGCTGCCGTCTTACGTACCTGCTTCTGCTAAGGGCCGTGTCTCTCCGCATAGTTTGTAACGTGGATACTAATACAAATCTATTTGGAAGCTTAGCCGGCGGCCGGGGGACTGGATACCGGCATAGCAGGTATATCCAGTGAATGAAGAACTCATGGATACGACCAATTATACTATCCGAACTTCAAGCGTTCACCAGCGCCACGGTCGGCTGCTACTTTGTTTGCTTCAGTGCCTAGCACGCCCCCTGCTGATCGTTAAAGTGATGTCCCATTATCCAATACACGCACACAAATTAACTCGGGTAAGAGCGTGTTCGGTAAGTAATGAGGGACTCACGGCTACCCTAACGTTCTGGACACTTCATTACTACGAGTGGTCTTCCGCAAGCTCTTTAGCGCTCATCACCCGTAACCTTTTACTTTTACAATGTCCTATCCACTCGAGTCAAGAGCTGGGCACGGACGACACGGCATCTACATTAGATCGTTTAAGCATAGATCCAATCAGTTCCCTAACGGGAGCGCGGGTCAATTGATGTTATGTCTAGATTAAGACCAGATCACTCGAACAAACTAAGGGATTGTGCATACATGGTCAAATGCTGAAAGGCTACGGGACAAATCCGGGATCCTTGTAGCTGGCTGGATGAGTGGGAGGCTCCCCAGTACCCAGACTCTTTTTGATAATGTACGCTCAACCATTAGGTGTCACCCAGCATTCCATGACTTTGCGCCGAGGAGAGTCAGGACAGCGGAACAGAGGGTAACGAAAAACAGTACGAGGTTGCTAATAAGTCCAGCAGACTGGGTTGCAAATAACCTTATTATTGAGGGGTTCAGTACGGGACCCTTGTTATCTCTTCGTGAGTGAAACTGTCAAATACCATCTAGAAACTGCTCGCTAGGTGAGGGGCACGGCTACCACACTGCCACATGCAAGAGCGAGTTTGCGACCCTACCGCCGGGTAGTGTCGCGCATCCAATTAATAGGACAAACCCACTTTTCGTCGTGCAGGCGACATTAAAGCGTTGACAAGCCTCAAATTCTTATCAAGCCTTCAGATCCAGTGGGCTAATCTAGCCAGGAAATGTCAGCGTCTGCCGTAATAGCTTGCATGATCCTGATAAACTTGATCGGGTGTATCGTTCACTCGTGGGTTGGGTTACGTTCCTCTGGTTCTCCCTATCGTTCGGGTGACCGGCGCCCTATTTTTCTCTCAGCGGGGGCGTGAGGGTTTGGTCGCCACGCGACCCCGGAGGAACGGACGCCGACGGTGCATATAACAGGGTGGCCACAAGGGGGCACCGTGTTTAGTACGGCCGGGCGTTATCGTTATTCAGTCTTTGACGTATCATTTGAAACACCTTGTCTGAAAATGTCTACCTTGATTAGCCAACCATCCGTGGGCTGTCCGAAACAGGCTCGACCATTCGTTCGATGGAGATGTAAGAACTAGGGGGTTCGACAGCGGAAATCACTTTCTTCGGCTATCCAAAATGGGATAGGATTATTATTGTTTGTCGGTCCCAGCCAGTGCACCCGACGAAATATTACCTATCACCTTACGTCGTTCCGAAAGTGATGGTCTGCGAGTAATTTTGGACCGCGTAGTTTCAGTTCGGCTAGACTGTGAGGCAATCTCGCGGGCGTCGTCCGAAGGGCGAAGCATTACCTCGAGTAACGGCTGCTCTAAATCCACGAAGATTTTTAGAGCTTCGCTCTCAAGCGTACTACAAACGGATCCTCTCCACACACCGGATGATACTTGCAACCACGCTTCCATCGAGAAGATGAAGTTGTAATGTATTGGCGAACGCTACATTGTGCTGTTCATGGTACTCAATTCCTATCCGGCGTAACTTGTCTAGCAGCATGCTTATCGCTAGAGAACTCGTTCATGATCCATGGTCTTATAGCTTCCGTCCCATTCTGTGTTCAGATGAAGTACTTGTGCTCGATCCGATCCGCGAAAGTCGGTAATACATGTCGCCAATATAGACCTCAGGAGTACCCTGACTAAGGGGAGCAAGCCGCCTATAGAGATCTAAATACTTGACACGCCTCGGATGAGCGGCTCAGCAGCTACACCCGATTCGACACACCCCCAACTTTTGGTGAGCATATCGGACTTCTACCCCACGAGCCGCCTGCACTGGTTCTATTACGGGGAGTTCGTATTAGGGACGATGCATTTATGGCCATGTTAAGTAAAATTGAGGTCAAAGTCAGAGAAGGACTCCCCATTCACAGGTCCCATTCCCAGTACGCCCTTTGGCCTGATTATAACCAAGTCAGTCTTAGTCACCAACGGAGGCGATTCACATGAACATAACTACCCACATGCAAGCACCGGTACATGAAGATGCGGCCACTTCCAGCATGAAACGCACACTAGATGTTTGGGATATGAGCAGCACCGCGCATTTGACCAGAGTGCCTACGACTGCCACAGAAAGAAGACGCAAGAGGTAAACGTGATCCCGCATAAAAGTGCCAAGTGGTTCACAAGTCTCTTCACGCATGGCGGTCTATCTAGAAGTCGTCACAGTTAGTTACGTTCTTAGTCAACTCCTAAGTGGAAATGCTCAATGTGTCCCAGAGCTTCCAGACAAGTTATTCCATGGGTCGCAAACGTACGTCGACTAACTTGAGTCTATGCCGCGAAGCTAGGGCACGCGTGGATGATTTAGTGTGCCGGATGTACTCCGAAGCGAGCAGTGTATCCAGGGGCATGCTACGCATCCGCCCAGCTGTGTGTAATCAAGCACTGTTGCTTGCTAACACACGGACTTCGTCAGGGCGTGATAAGAGAACGTAATGAGACGTGACGAACTTTCGGATTATTAACGGGCACTGTGCGACTATGACGAGTGGGGAAGTTTTGGTGCAGACATCTCACTTATTAATGGTTATAATTAAGCAGCGTCCCTGTTTTATGACTTTAGACCCTTCCCAGTTGTTTTGCACGGCGTTCAATCATTACGTAACTGATTCTTCTCTCGTGCGGGGATTTTTACTGATGGAGCCCTGTAGGGCCAGTCCAATCCGGCCTGAGGCCCGGACACGCCCAATCCGACCGCTTGTATCAGAAGACGACGGTTACTCTCACAGAATGGGGGAACTAGGTCTGAGCGATATGAATGGTAGATCTACATCTCTTAAATAGATTACTGTATCATCGGCACACCTGGGCCAAAAACATTCGCTTCTGAATGTTCTCCAATAACCATTAGTGGACTTACCTTATGACCCAAAAGTTGACGGAACTGGATTTGTCTCGCATTAACCCATTGATGATAATCATTTCGCCCCACGCGGTGTACGCTGAGAAGCAATGCGTGGATACTGGGGTACGTTTCATATGATTCTTTTACAGGCAGGTTGGGTGTGTAAGTAAGGCTACATTTGATGAAGCAACGAGGTGACAAGCAGGTATGCAAACGGCAAGGTCGGGGTATTGGATGAATTGACATCTGGCTGATAGGCCGTCATCATTTGCGTTCGCCGGTGACTAAAGGGCCTATATTGCTACCGTCTTGGGTTCGTACTTCTGGTGGCAGTTTGAGGCTGCGTTTCTTTGTTTCGCAACCTCACATTACCGAGATTAGACATTCTCGCAAATACCTGATCATCCGTCACTTGCACGGGTGCCATTGGGTCCACCTTGCGGAAATTAATTTTCTGCAGCCAATCCTTGTCGTAATCATCGATATTAAATTCGATCGCGCCGCTTTCAATGTTCAATCTATCACTCGTGGGAGCTGAAAGTAGAGGTAATCTAGGCCGCGGAAGTGAGAAAATCGGCGGTCCACAATAGTAATCGATACCATGGGGCGAGTAAATATCAGAGACATCAGACAGCAGACTTTTGCTCAATAGACTAGAATAATGGTACTGTCGTTTCATTCTCGGCGTGTGCTCAGAAGGTCGTTGAAACCTCCACCTGCTTGCACTAATAGCAACGACTATAACGACCAAAGCCGGAAGGAGATATCGTTGCGCATGGAGGATGGTCAGAACATTTGATCCCGCCCTGGGGCCTATGCGAGGACACTATGATAAAAGTCGGGTGATACGGTTAGCCTGTTCCGCGTTTCTAAACGATCGTGTAGTAAATTCCGGGTTTCCGACCTTGCGGCCGCATTATACCTGACTATCAGGGCATGGTCATGGGCGGCGCCGGGCCCAGTAAAGTTTCTGCAGCTACGCCCTGAGCGGAGAACAGTGCACGGGTTGGAACAATGGGTGCAGACTTTGGTGAAAGGAGCACACCTTTCTGCGAGGAAGATCCGCGAATAAATCCATGGACTGTGACGCCCTTAGGCGTATGCAAACCGGAAAAGGCCATGTCGGAACCAGCATTTGGCCGGGCGATGGAGGAAGAAAACCTAGCGCCGCTTCTGCGCAAATATAATTGATTATGAGGCTTCACTTGCACAGTACCTTCAGTGAGCGTTGATGTCGGTCCACGTGTGGATGGTATGAGAGGCGGCAGATACCCCGGATGCAATAAACTCAATGTCTGGTTATATGTCTAATTAATAATTAGACGTGCTCGTCCCACCTTGAATTTGTGTTTGAGACACAGCCGCAGGATGTTGAGTTTGCGATATGAACTCAGTACGTGGAGGGCGCCTATTTCCCGTGGGTGATTTGCCACGGGCATTACAACTATATAGAGTAGGTTCATTCTCATTTGTTTGGACCATTACAAGTACACTCGTTTCGGTGAATTGAGACTGCGGTTTCTGCTTTAGAAAAGGATCCTTCCTGCATACGGCCTGTATGTATGATGGGGGAGGATGCAGGTAGATAATAACAGGCTCACACCATCTGCGGGGAATGCGCTCGCTGCAGCTTGTTCACCCTTACCTGATTAACTCTTTTAAAACCAATAGTCTAACCGAAATTCATGATAGGCAGTGATTCCTGGAGCATCAGGAGACGCGGTCTGTCGTGCTTTAGGCGACCGCCAAAGTCCGCGAATTTCCAGGCTGAACGGGGCACTGAACCAGTGCGACCTACTCTTGCGTTCAATGAACCAACAACTTGTTGAGCAACTAGGGTGACTCTGCGATCCTGAATCCAAGCAAAGCATGGGGATAGCTGACCCCTGACTTGTGTATATGGAATGGGAAAGCCCGCACGGTGATTTACTCGACCAATTAGGAGGGTTACAAAGGCCTTCGCTACTCGATGCGCATATTGGCTCAAGCGAGACTGCTACGGGGCGCTGATTAGGGAGAGGAAACTACCAATTCATTGTCGTCACAACCTCCATAGTGAGCAATGAGCGTTAATGTAACATGCGTAGGAATGGTCTAGATTTTAGCCGATTTACCCAGTGGTTAGGGGGTAAATAGTCGACAGAGCCAGCTGGCGCAGCTTACGGCATCCACCCTGTCCTTATTTCCGAAACAGAGCATATCACTATAAGCAACGTTACGCGGTATCACGCAACTTATCACTCCTAAGAAAAGTCCAATGGCCAATCCTTAGGGTAGGGCGTATGTTGAGTGGTACAGGTGTAGTAAGGACCACGCAAAAACATCCGGTACGGTGGCAGTCATAGGGAGCACCCCGATGCATACAAATCAAAGTGAGGGATTTGAAAACCCAATTCACCATGTATCGTTTAAAGATGTGCGCGCACGATTCACATCGGCCTGTCAGGCGTAACCTTCTCCTATATGGCGTGGGGTCTACGTGATAATCAGTCCGCGTATGCCTGCTGAGGGGCCGGCGTGAAAGCCGTAGGATCGGGGTCTGTGGCCCGATGTCACAAGCTATAAGCTATCAACAGGTGCGTGACTACCCGACCTTGTGGTAGTCCCCCTTATATTACGAGTCTCTTCTCTGATACTTGCAGATCGAAAAAGTCTTTGCCTCCTCATGCAGCAACAGGCCAGTTTTATGATCAGCCTGTTACACAGGGAGCGCTCGTCGGAGTATTTTGCCAGGCAGCGTGGAAGCTTGGTTCTCCATCATAAGTGGTCTAATTCAATAAACTCTGGCTAGGAGTCGGCCACTAGCAGGCTTCAATGTACGGAATACCCTCGAACATGCGAGTTTCAACTAGATGCGTGGGGACCTAGCCAGTGACAGCTCGGCCCCTCGACTGTAATTGCGCGCGCAAATATTTACTTCCTCGCGATGACGTATAAAGGTGTTCCCCCCCATACGATTAATAGAACACACGAATTTTAGACCATTAAGGCGAACCTTCCCTGACGAAGCGCAACAACGTCTAACTTCAGTAAAGCAACATCCCGCTAAGGAGTAGACATATCGCACCGTTGATGCCGGTTACGCAAAATGTACCGTGACGAAATGTTACAGATTTACGATCTGACCCTGATCTTCCCAACCCATGTTGGCTCCATCTAATGCAGGGGCGTAGGCCGAATTGAGTGACTCAAGAATCCGCGAGCCCCCCATCAGTCACGAGGAACACATCTGGTTTAGAATTCTTGATCTGACTGAACGAAATGATCGGGGCTGAGGATCGTTGTTGCCACCGTTTACAACGTCGCTCGCCGTCGACGAACATACTTAATGATCTAATTTACCTATTGGCTTTGGACGTGATCGCCCGACGTAGTTTACCTTGAGCACCCACATAATCGCCGCACGTGCGCATTCTCATGTGAAGTCCTCTTGAACGGAAACTTTCAAGGGCATTTTAGGCACCCTAAAGCTTAACACATCAAATGTGCGGGGGTAAGTAATTACCCGAACGTTCTGGGCGTGGGGCATTTGCGCCTAAGATATGAACCATTAACTGTACCTACACGCATCGGCCACCTGGCGACGTCAGGGCGACTCTCATTCGTAAGCCCCACTTCAATTGTCGCGATAGAGGCCAAGAGGGGAATGATTAGAGCGTTATTCTGGCTGGTTTGCGGTGCGGATAAAACGCTCTGGATTTGAATCAGGTTAACATATTTCGATCCACTAGACTGGAGCCTGGAGTGTGTAATGCAATGGCATGAAATCGGTATCTCACGCAGCGGTGTGACAATGCAAAACACTAGTATGGAATGGAGACTCCTTTATCTGAGCCTTCAAAATCATTTCTGGGCATTTGACTGAACCATAATCAGATACATCAGATCCTTCTTAACTCCTGACAAGCGGCTTTCAGACCCCCTCAGGAGCGCATGATTATCCCTATCACGACAGGATTGAAGTGCTTGGCGTATACGGGGTTTAGAGCTTTCCGCTCCCTAGACAGTAGCGCCGGGTCCCGCGGCGGCATTAGACTTGTGAGTCGTTTGAACACGCTTCCTCAAGAACCACGCAGCACACGGTAGGCTAAACTAATAGTCGTCAATCACATGGAGCCGATTTTACTGTCGGAGTTAGGTACAGGGCGGAAAGGGTTCTCCGAATATAAGATGTTGACGATGACGCTTAGGTCCAGATCGAAACTATCCAAGTGACTCCTCATACGCGCTAACTTCAAGGCGGATAGGGGAAGGGCCGCACACAGATTCAGTCCTTATAGTGAGGAAGTACTGGTGGTCCAAAAAGAAGACGGGTTTCCCGGGCCCGCGCCCATACTCACGCCCCGTCTGACAGTCCTTGTCGATCTCGACTCAATCTGGCTCCAGGAGATTTTGACAGCAGCTAACGAGCCAGCCCCCAGTCGTATCAAATGCACGATAACTGATGCTACTCTTTGTCTCGGAAATTGGAGTTTAAACGCCCCAGGAAGGAAAGTCGTGCGTATTACCTGTAGAGGTTAATTGCGCTGGGACACGGCGGCTGCGTAATTCTATTACAAGACAGGAACGCGTTCGACCGTGTAGGCACCCCCATGATACTCATCTATACGACGCGGGGACGAGATGGTACTTGTTGCCCGGTTTTTTAGAAATATTCCTTTCCCTCCACGAACAATGGCGTTAAGTGAGGGATCCGCGGCCACTCTACTAGCGAAACCTGACCTGAGAGAGACTTGGAAAGGTGTCGTGTTGCTGCGTTAGCGTATTTTACAAGCTCCGGGAGTAGAAACAACTTTAGGTGACTTAGTGCCCTACGTGGGCGTGATTGTGCGTAGGTGGGTTTAGACCTGCTGCCTGGCGTGAACCCCTGGTTTCGAGGCTGTGAATGCCTCAAATCGATGGGACGATCAGTAACCTAATTATATATGCACTCTTGCAAGCGTGGACTAAGTACTTTCTATTTTTCCAACGAACACTTCATGCGTTCGGCCGTGTCGCTTGTTTGTTGTTGTCTAACAGCACACGCGCGTGGTCTAAGCCGGTTGTTACTTCGGGTCATATAGTGGGCATTGTTCCCGGCTCATCGCCTGTCGTGTCAGAGTGCGTGAGTTTATGAGAGCGGCGGTGCATTCAAATCTACTTGAGAACTATGCGCCTTGCACTTGCTGGTTCCGCGTACGAGCAACCCGTGGTTTTCGGACCAGAGAGCAAGTATAGGTCTGTCCTCTCACGGCCTCTACGGTTGTCATCGGGTATGCACCCGATATTCGTACACGAAGGATAACGCGCGATCCTGAAATAATGAAACTGAACGATGGATGACGGAAGGAAACTCAGCCGTACGAACAATAGCGGTCGTATGGTACTATCTCTATCCCAACCTAGTACCATGGATTTCGATTCGTCTTGGTGACAACAACATAAGGCCTCACACATGTTAACCTGTGTTACATAAGCTGCGGAGACAATTAGAGCTCGTATACCATAAGAATTATCTGGCATCACCGTCCATCAGTTAGGTCTCTCTGACTCACCGCATGTTGGGAAGCTTATCGACACACCCGCGATCAAAACGAAACACCACACCCCGACGATTTCCTCATTATTGGAGGAAAGCCGTAAGTGCCCCTGTCATGTCCGAAATGTAGGGATGTGTCAATTTTCAGATTATAGTCTCACTCACCGTCAGACCTAGGTCCCAATGGAGAAATATACGCCTCCCGCACTCTATGCAATGCCCCAGACAAACTCGTGAAGGATATACGCTGGAAACACGCAAGTGAGTACTAAGATTAGTCTCTCTGGAGAATTTCGCCGATCGTTCACATATGTGATGAGTTGCAGCCCCCTAAAGGGCCCCCAAAAGAAGGGCTACACTGCTCTTAGACTGGCCATCAGGTGTTCAACCCTCCGGGTACAGGGCATTCATTACGAAAGCTCGGTCGTTGCCAGACTAGCCTTAGGCGGCTCAGACTGGAACTGTCATCTGCGACTGCATTCCATATCGCTCGCACTCCCACCGTTACACTATACGATGGTCAAGATACTTGCGATGCAACCCTTCGGAAGAAACTCGTGCCCTGCATGAGAAAGATGATAAATTCCGTTTATACCTCGTTTACCCTGGTCTACGGATGACTCTAACCTTTACACGTTATGCCAGTTGAGGAATACTCTTTGCCGTAGGAAGTCTTATCCCGCTTGAGGGCGTGCGCTTCAATACCTGTAATAGATTCTGAAGACGCGCATCACGCAAATTGCTTGCCAACCTTTAGCCTCGTTTTGAGCATGGCATCCGAAAATTATACGTTTATATTAACTTGAGATTTATTTTTTATCTAAACTTTATGATCATGTAAAATTATGAATGAAAAAATAATTTTGTATAGATGTGCACGACTAGTTGTCAGCCTTTTTAAGTATGTGGAGAGTTGCTTGTTTACAAATCGATCATACTAAATTTAAGGCATATAAACAAATATATTTAAAGCATGAAGAAAATTCACTTACGAGTGAAAACTACACAGTGTTGGCTGAGGATACGCACCCTGCCGCCATCTTTCTTTAGATTAGCTCAGTCAATGAGAGCGACGAATGCTCTTAGCCAAACGCTGCAAGTGTGCTTATAGTCTGTCAGGTTCTTTCATGACTATCAAGGCTCAGATGCTATGCAATTTTTTCAGCTACATTTTCCCTATGCCAATTTTTTTAGGCTGGCAATTGATGACCACAATATTGGTGCTACTCAAGCAGTTTGCAGTCTTGGTGCTGCCCTTGATGGCTCATTAACCTTTAAAGCACACGTTCAAACATCACTGGCTATATTAGAAATATAGCAGGTTGCGCCTTATCCTTCACAATCGATAAGCTGATTAATGCATTTGTTTTCTCTCGTATCGATTTTTGTAATTTAGTGTTTACTGGTACCTCCCTTAAACTGTTAAAGCGTCTACAACAATCGCAGAATGCGGCTGCCAAAATTGCTACCTGTGCTGGCATTCTCCATTGGCTGCTGGTCCGGTTTGGAGTATAGTTCAAGATTTGTCTTTTCACTTACAAGACTATCAATGATGCTGCTTCCTCACACATACAGGATCAGGATCTCCTTCGCTCATATGCTCCAACAAGAGTACAGGCAGACCTCGCTTAGCACTCAAGATGCGTTCTTGAAGAAGTGAATGCAAATTTAATCGGCACTAAAAAGGGTCACTGTACCATTGTATATGAGGGAGTGCGTTCCTGACAGCGTTATTTCTTATATATGAAAAAATTATGAGGGTTTCACATGGGTATTGAGAACAGTGCTAATAATACAGATGGTACAAACATTATTTTATAAATACAACTTTTTAGTTATTATAATATAGTATTATGTATTGTAATCACCAGTATATCCACCTGACGCTTACCGAAATCGACTCTTCGAATCACTTGTTTTTTTACATCCAAAGTGATACTTCCCTGACACATTGCCAAATTTTCAGCACGAACACCTACAGGCCTTTTTCCAGATATTATGGGTCTAAATGTTCACAAAAACGGTCAAATTAACACTCACCCAATGGTATATTTCTTGGTCTTGACTTATTTGTTTCGATTATGGCTCTCTGTTAAAGTGTTTGCTGATGGGTACAAATGTATGCAGGAGGTGGTGATGGGATGTTTTATTTAGTAGCAAACATTTACATATCAAGGAGGGAAAACAAAGGTAGTCAATATGTTTCCTGAAGAAGCTGCCAGCACTTTATGTTAGACACTAATTAAGGGTAAAACAAATAATATACCGGAAAGTTAAACAAGACATTGTGTTGGTCACACAAAAGTAACCAGAGGATTAAATACGTAAAGCAGCGAGATGAGATGACAAGCTTGCATAATGTCATTCATGTGTATAAAAGCTCACTGTTTTTTTTTCATTTTATAGAATCGAAAATGTTTTAGTATTCCGCGTCCAAAGAAATGTGAAAACAACCATGAAAATCCATTAAAGGAGCGTGATGAGAAATTTCATGACTCAATCAAAACAATTTCAGAATATATTTTGAAAAACGGAAACGTCAAACATACCAATGGTGCCATATTTAATGGCAGGGGTAAGTGATCCTTAAGTATCAATGATTTGTGTGACTGACATGTTTGCAAAAACTGAATATACAAGGATCAATTCCTTACTAATTTGTAATTATAATTATTTTTTATACAATAATACTGCAATATATGAAGTAGATGCGATGCTGGAGCTTCGTTCGTATTTTGAAAATGCTTATATTTAATAAATTATTACGGTATTATGAGGGTGCATTTCCAGGCTTCGTAACTTACCATTTCATACTTTAATCACTTAATAATGTACCATTGATATTGTAAACGAAGACAATAAAAAGTGCAGTACGATGCTGGGCAATGATTGGCCGAGTGGAATGTAAACAACATACTAGGACTATCATGATACACAACACTCAAGAATATAGATCAACAAAGAGGATGTGTGTGTATATTTGCTTGCCAGGATGCATTTACACAATTTTGAAGATAGAGACCTAAAACCTTCACATGGTGATCCAGTATTTTAACGTCTGGTCTTAGGCTAGGTTAGCAACGCCTATGGCCGCCCCCAGGGGTACCCCGGTTTTAAAATTGGTGCTCGCAGGCACCTAAAAATCTGTGGATAACGGATTGGGGTTCCAGGGGATACCAAGACCAGTTTGGAACATTTTGGTTGGGTCTAAGGGGCCCTTCTGTTGGTTTGGAAGCTTTTCAGTTGCAACCTTCGCAGGGTGGTCAAGGATGATGGCCATCGGTCTTTTGGTGGGTCGGGGTCTGCTTTGGGACCAGGGGGTGGATTGGAGAGTTGTTGTGTGTTCCACCCACTAAACAAAGTACCCCAAAGCGTCCAAATATCAAAACACTTCATAAGAGCAAAGTGGCGTGCCTGTTTCCAGAACACAAAGTGCCCAACGAGTCCAGATATCAATATGTTTTAAAAACTAGGTGGTTTGGTACCCTTGATTTGACAAAAAAAATAGCTCCCCATTTTCCGGTCAGTGGCCTCCGTGGCCCCAGAGAAGGATGGCAATGCCAACTCTGTGGGTTTTGAAGCTGATATTTTTAAGGGCTAATCAGGAACAACTATTTTAAGGTCACTCTGCTGTTAGGCCACATCCCAGACATCCCTCGAAGGTCCCTGTATGCAACAAGTTTTATTCAATGCCGCATAATACTCCCAACTGATTCAACGGAGCAAAACTTGCTATGCATTATGTCTCAGTGTGATTGCATTATCTATTGAGTAATCAGGGGAACGTCAGGTCTCAATGATGATCTCCAAGGCATTACCAACTGCAGAACATAACAAACTCCTAAACAGTTGATGTATTCCACAATGAGACAAAACTAACTGCATAACAGCAATAACTGCATAACAGAAATAACTCCATAAAAGTGTAAGTGATAATCAACAAACCATACCAACTTTGGGTATATAATTGGATTAATATGCCCTACAAGCAGCCACAAAAACTTCCTCAAGCTCCAAAAGTCATACAGTCTTCTTCAGGACTACACACTACCAACGGATACATGTGTAGTGACTAACTCGGAGATGATAAAACTTGGAGGCACTTCTTTATTAACAAGCACCATCTGGGTTAACACTCTTAACAATTAGTTGTCTATTGTCGGCTACGCTACTCAGTCAGGACAGTTGGTAGGCTGCCTGATTGGTGACACCCGAGATGGTGAAGACGGAGACGACGACGAGAAGAACGGTGAAGACTCCAGCAGCTCGATGGGGATCCCACTCCAAGCGACAGTCCGAGGTCCCCTACAGGGGCCCCTCTTATACTGTCAGCGTGGCCTGGCTCCGTCCCCGGCCACGCCCCCTTTCTAGAACCTAGTAGCGTGTTCCTGGTGTGCCCCTTCTGTGACCTTACCCCTATATCACCCTCGTGTATAACCTGGCCTGCTGATGTCAAGGGTGCCATACACCGCAGATCCCCTTTTCTGCCAGCAGCCAGCGCAATGCCACTACACTATGCCACTACACATATTTGTCATTTTCAAGGAAAAATATTCACACAAATCCATACAGTCCTATTCTGGACTTAACAAAACATAGAAAAAAACATGGTCCATTTTCAAGGACAAAAGCTCAATTACAATACACATTGGTCCTTTTCCAAGAAACAATCTTCGCAAAAATCATCTTATCATTTTTCAAGGAGGAATTCAACAGACAATATGAGTCCCAAATACAACCTTGATTAGGACTTACCTCCTCCTCACAGGCAAGAAGTAGGCATGACTCGAGTGAAGAAAGGCATCTATGAATTAAAACTCAGAAAACTAGAGATGCAACAACCAGAGCAGCTGAACCCCCATCAGTTAGGCAGTCTTGTCTGGATGCAGAGAGGGCAAGAATTTGAAGTTATAGAGCATCTGATAAGCCTACAGCAACATGGCCGGGCTCCCACCTCCGAGGCACGCGGCGAACTTCAGCAGTCGTCCGAGCTGGCCAGTGAGGAGCTGCCAGTCCTCAGGCGATGGTGGGTGGCCGGGAGCGACGTCCTCCTCCTCCTTCTGCACTGGTTGCAGAAGTCTGGCGGGGCGCATCTCCGGGCCCCGGACTCCGGGGACGTTGCGGGGACACCCTCCATCTCGTTGCGTCGTCTGACTGCATGACAGGTGGGTTCTTCCTCTTCGAAGCCGACTTCGACATGGCGACGAAGTTTTTTTTTTTCCTCCCACGTGAGCCCCGATTGAGTGATGCGTATGCCTGCAGCAGCTCCCACGGCACAAGCCCCTCCAGTTCTAGCAACTCCCTTGCACAAGCAGCCACCTTAGGCCACTGGTGTAGGTTAAAGTGGATCTGGATGCACCGGGCCACCTTCAAGGATGACAGGTCGTCCTCTCCTGTATGGAAATGGTGACGCCCAACTCCTGCACCAGTGACAGCAGCAGCCTCTCGAGCGCCAAGGAGTGGAGTGCTGCCTGGTCACTGTGCGGGTATGCCGCTTGGCCCAAGGCCATCAGCGTGCTGCAGAAGGTGAGAGGCATCTCAGCTCCCTCCGCCTTCGCAACAAAATCTTCTGCGGCGTTGGGCGGCGGGTCAAAAATGGCAATAATTTGGGCATATGCCTCAGGTAGAGTCGTTCAATCTGCCTCTGGAATGGCCTTGAATGCCGCCAAGGCGTCCTCGTTCAGCGTCGTTGGCAGAGTGCGCAGTGCCTCCACTTCTATCCAGCCAATGGACGAAATGCCTTCCAGTCGCCCACTGCCGCTACAATCTCTCGACGGGAGGCAACTGTCTTAGCTGGAATGGCGCTCCTGCGAGCGCTGCCGAGGGTGACTCAATTTTGGCGCCTTCCAGCTCCCGCTGCATGGACAAAATGGCGGCCGTCGACTGTGTTGCACTCACGGCAGGCAATATGGAAGCCGGTTCCCGCATGGACGCCATGACGGGAAGCGCCCCGGTTGCCTGCGCCGCTGCCCCTCTAGCAGGCACAGTCACAGCGAGCCTGGCGATGAGCTGCGCAGCGGAGGGCAGCAGTTCCCTGAGGCGGCTGGTGAGCTCCCGCCACCTCTCCTCGGCAGACAGCAGCGACAATCCCGTACCCTGCTCCCACTGATCCACCATTGCTGACTCCGCAGAACACATAACCAGGGTCCCGGATCCCGGGGCTGTTGGGGGATAACGTCCCCGCCGTCTTCATCCTCTGACGGCACTACAGGTGGGTTCTTTCACTTTGCCGTATTTGACATGAAGACATACTTTTTTTGCCACTTCTGACTCCAAATATAGTGATGCAGTTCTGAGTCAGAATACTGGAGGCATTTATTTATTTAACGAGCACCATCGGGATATATACACACCTTATGTGGGTGCGCACTATGATAATTAAAATGTCTATTGTCGACACTACTACTTAGTAAGAACAGTGGGTAGGCTGTCTGACTAACAGCACCCCGGGATGGTGAAGATGGAGATGACGACGAGGAAATGGTGACGACGACGAGATGGTGACTACGATGGCGTTGAACTGCCACAACGGGGATTCCACTTCCAGCAACAGTCCCGAGCTCCCGCTCAGGTCCCCCTCTTATGCTCCCAGCGTGGCCTTGGTCTGCCCCCGCCACGACCCCCTTCTGGAACCTACTAGTGGGTTTGAGGGATTTCCCGATGGGCCCCTTCTATGAACTTTCCCGTAGATGTCCCCCTCTCATATATCCTGTGGCCTGGCGACGCAAGTACTGCCATACACTGCAGTTACCATTTTCCTGTGTAAAAGAATTGCAAAGCATTCTCAGTTTTTATACTGAAATTTAGTTGCTGAGTAAAACAATGTCAATAAATCCAACGTTTGCGGTGGTGGGACACATTGCTTCTGCAATACATTTCTTCTGCAAGGTGTTCCACCACCGCTAGAATATTTTTAAATGTTGCGCATATCTATAGATTTCCCCTCAACTATAATAGTTCTGACCTTACACTGTTGCTGAATATCAGATGTGAATGGTCATACCTGGCCACCTATGCGAAGTTTCAGTGATGTGTTATATCTGAATGTCATTCCCACACAGACACACACGAAAATAAACAAATTAATGCACGTACATACAACAAAGACCCCCGTATAGCTTTAACAGACTCTTCGAGCAAGTCCTGCTATGGAGCACCTATGAAGGCCTGGCATTTCATACTAGGGGTTGGGTTTCCAGAATCACGCCCGGCCATCTTTGTCTCACTAGTGGCAATATTTTACACATCGCACTAGGTACTCATTTGAGGCTGAATCAACCTAATGGAGGCCCAGGAGGGGTTCAGATAATCGTCACTGGAGTTGGCCATAATCGGGAATTGGACTAAGGTCGCCGGGTTCGTAGTGCAGTGTGCTAACCGCTATACTACTGCTCCCACACAGATTGTTCATGCCAAATGTTGTGCCCGTAAGGCAATGTGAAGTGCCAATGGTGCCCTAGCGTGATATTACGGCAATACTCAGGAAATTCAAGGAATTATCCACGTAAAATCGTCTAATTAAAAAAATGTAAAATAGTTTCAAATAACTGGCAGATGTAGCACTTGACAGTGTTCCAAAGTATTTCAACTTCTGTCTTCAGCCACCCAGTACCTTATCATTGTTGTGAACAGCACTCCTCTGCTTCCTGTTGCAGTTGGAGGGTGGCTTCTATAAAATACCTCATAGCATCTTTCATGAAACCCACTTTATATAGGCTGATTTTAACACTTTTCGTATAAATTATGGAGAAGTCCATTCGGCTCTAATTAAACATTTTCAACATCTGCTCAACTATTTTCTATGCTATGCCACACCCATTTAGTCTCAACTAGCGGTAAGTACCCGGCGTTTCCCGGACGAAAAAGGCAGACACACACATGGACTTACACACAGACATCGACCCACACACATAGAAACACATGGACTTAGACGCACACACACACATATGGTTAGACAGAGGATGGATCGTTAACAGGCCAGCCTAAATGTTTCTAACGGGCGAAGATGTTCCATTAAGGGGGTGCACGTTTCGCAAGCGTATAGAAGGGAGGGAATTACCGTGGCCGAGAAGACCTAGAGTTTCATGTGGAGCGAGAGACCAGGTAGCTTCCACACAGTGTAACGCAGCCGATGAAAAGATAATGGCGCTCGACTGACTCGGAGTGAGACCTCTGCTGTTAAACCGGACATTAACAATTGTGAGTTGTGGGGGTGGATTGTCCGATGGTACAAATACCCAGGCAGATGCTTAGTTTTGGTGGGGCTGATGGTAAGGCCCCACCTCTTAGTGGCAAGCTCCAGGTTCAGCAGGAGTGAGCTGCAATCACCAGAGTATCGGCATACATAACATGGTTGAGCAATAGGGAGGCATCCCTTGACCGCACCCGGGCATCGATCAGCCTCCCATTGTATCTGTACCATATGGTAATTCCTCGGGTACAGCCATTGAAGGCTTCACGAACTACGTGGTCAAAAATATGTTAAATAATGTGTGGCCAGAGGACATCCCTGTCACACCCCAAGGTGTGACGGACAGAAAATATGGCATCCGTGCAGGACCGCCCTTTCCTGAAACCGCATTGGGGCTCCGCAAGCCTCTCCTCAGCATGCCTAGCAAGGCGATGTTGAATAATCCTTGCCAGGACCTTTCCGGCACACTGAGGAGTGAGATGCCCCTGTAGTTGTTACAGTCTGTGCGGTCCCCCTTCTTAAAGAGGGGGACCACCAGGGCATCCTTCCAATCCTGCGGAACTCGTCCAGTGTTCCAACTGTTGTTATGATGTCATGGAGGGCAGTCTGTGCACAAACGCCACCCTCCCTGAGCATTTCGCTTGGGAGATCATCTCTGCCCGGTGCCTTTCCTAGTCTCAGACTCCGGATCGCCTTCAGTACTTCCTCAACAGATGGCACCTCAGCCACCACTCATGGCGGGTGACCTCTTACAATATTTGAGGCACCGCAGCCTCAGCAGGGTTATCCCACATTGTACCATGATGTTTTCCTGGCTGAGGGATTTCCCCTCCCCCAGGACCTCAAAAAAATGCTCAGCAAATCTGCAAACCTGTTCCTGGGGTCGGAGATTGTATCACCGTTTTTCCCCTAATGATGGTAATAGGTGTGGTGCTGCAGGTTACTTTTTGATGAAATTAAATAGTGATTTGTGATCGCGGGCCACTGAGGCAGACTCCATCTCCTCAGCATCCCGCGACCACCACCCATCCTTGCAGAACCTTACGGCTCTCCGAACCTCCGAGCGAAGGTTGCGGTAAACCTCCTCATTCTCTGACGTGGGATGCTGTAGCCGATGAGAGTGGCCTGTCGCTTTTTCTCAACTAACCTGAAGACGTCCTCTGTCAGCCAGGGTTTCTGGGGAGGTCTGGACCGCGTACCCAAAGCAGCCGTTGCCGCTGCATGAGTTACAGTCCTAAACCTCACCCATTTACCCTCGACATCAGGAGGAGTGCGGGACAATGCCAACCCCAGCTGCAAGCGATGATGAAATTCTCGCTTGCAACTTTCATCAGCTAACTGAGAACAGGCCTCTTTAGTTGGAGTGGGGTCCTGGGTGTACACCCACCACCGGAGTGGAAGAATGGCAGGCGCATCTTACAGATGACTAGTCGATGGTCAGAGGGCAGATCAACTCCACGGTAGGTCCTGGTGTCAAGGACATGGGCTCGCATTCGCTGGTCCGTCACTATGTAGTCCAGCAGATGTTCTTGCTTGGACCGGCATGCATCCATGATGTTGTGTGGATGCGCCGATGCCGGAAGAGCGTGTTGGTAATTACAAGCCCATGAGCTGCCCAAAAATCTAGCAGCCTCCTACCGTTGTTATTGAGCTGATCTGGCCCATGCCTTCCAATCACTCCAGACCAGGTGCCAGCATCATATTCAGATTCCAAAGAACACAGGATGAGATGTTACTATCCTTTGTGCAAGCACTTCCAAGAGTTCATGAACAGTGAGCCTGGTGAAATTTGGGGAGCGCATCGTCAGTAGTGACCCTTTGGTTCCTAGGGTGTTTCGGCCTTTCATACTATACACCCTCCCCAAAGGCGGCCAGCGACAGGGTGATCAATCCTACGCTTGCGTCCCATTCCCAATTAGTCATAGGAGTTGCCTTGTTGTTGGTAGCCAACATCCCATGGGACTATGCATGGCAGGGGCGTCCTCCTCCCTGAGTCAAGCATTGTTGACTGCATACCTCCTGGCCCTCTCACTTTGGGGCCCAGCTGGGGTCTTTCCTCTTCATCCAGAGCCACTGACTGCTGCCTTCTGCCGCCTCCGATACAGCTTTGATTGCCGAACGCTGGCTCTGGCCCTTAATTCCCAGGTCTCTAAGCAGTCTGGTTGTAGATGTTGCCACAAAACCTCTGCAGCCCACCTCCACTGGTCGGACTTCTGTGTTCCAGCCATGATGCCGTGCTTCGGCAGCTAGATCGGCATAGCGCAGATGTTTTCGCTCATAAGCCTCATCTACTGAGTCCTCCCAGGGTACTGTGAGCTCAATGATGAATACCTTCTTGAGCGAACGGGACCAGAGCACCATGTCAGGTCTTAGGGTGGTGGTTGCGATCTCCGGAGGAAACACAAGTTGCCGGCCAATGTCAGCTAGCATTTTCCAGTCGCGGGCCAAGCGCAGCTGGTCTCGCTCTATTGGTGTAGAGCCGCTCTTCGGTGGTTTAGCCCCTTCGCGGACAAAGATCGTCCGTAAGGGGTGTGATGCTGCTGGGGGTGGTAGGGAGTTGGTGGCAGCTCGCTTGTCCTCCAGGGCGGACGCAAGGTTTTTAAGGACTTGGTTGTGACGCCAAGTGTAGCGTCCTTGGGTGAGGCTTGTTTTACACCCTGTGAGAATGTGCCTGAGGTTGGCTGCATGGAACAGAGGGCACAGTCCGGATCTTCACCATACCATTGGTGAA
The DNA here is from genome assembly GCF_018977255.1 of Callorhinchus milii. Taxonomy (NCBI): domain Eukaryota; kingdom Metazoa; phylum Chordata; class Chondrichthyes; order Chimaeriformes; family Callorhinchidae; genus Callorhinchus; species Callorhinchus milii. The sequence continues at coordinate 120,505 of NW_024704863.1, forward strand.
GATTAACTGGTGTTGGAAGGATGTCATATGTTGCTCTGATGGAAAAGCTCAACCGCCTCGCTTCCATGGCCCACAGATCCTTCCAGCTGATCTTCCTCTTCTCCACACTGTCCCATCGAGTCCACTGTCCTTGTTTGCAAGAGAGACTGCCTTGGCCCACCTTGCAGCCTCCTCCTGATGACGTACTTCCTGCATTACCATCTTCCGCCGCTCTGGTGCAGTGGCCTTACTCCAAGCAGCACGGCTAGTTAGCCCAAGGCCTCCTCTCCCTTGCTGAACATGACCCACAATGTCAGCATATCTGAGGGCTGCTGTTGCCACCTGGACTGCTTTTCCTGGCCTCCATTTGCGCCCAGTTGCCAAGGTCGGCGCGTTGTTGCTCACCACTGGGTCTCGAGATTCATTCAGTGTCATCTGGAGCCTGGTTTTTGCACACTTGAATTCCTCGGTTAGACTGGTGAGGGGCAGCTTGAGGACACCATCTCCATAGAGGCCTATGTTGGTAAGGCATCGTGGAACTCCGAGCCACTTCTTTAAGTAGCTCGTGGCTCCTCTTTCCATCTTCTCCACTGTTGAGATTGGAACCTCATACACTGCTAGGGGCCACAACACAGCATCTTACAGATGACTAGTCGATGGTCAGAGGGCAGATCAACTCCACGGTAGGTCCTGGTGTCAAGGACATGGGCTCGCATTCGCTGGTCCGTCACTATGTAGTCCAGCAGATGTTCTTGCTTGGACCCGGCATGCATCCATGATGTTGTGTGGATGCGCCGATGCCGGAAGAGCGTGTTGGTAATTACAAGCCCATGAGCTGCCCAAAAATCTAGCAGCCTCCTACCGTTGTTATTGAGCTGATCTGGCCCATGCCTTCCAATCACTCCAGACCAGGTGCCAGCATCATGACCAACTCGGGCAATGAAGTCACCCAACAAGATGACTCTGTCCCGAGTGGCCACTTTAGCCAGCACCTGTGACAAGAGGTCATAGAAGGCATCTGACTCATCGGCTTTGCCTACATCCCTCCACGGATGTTCGTCTTCGGTGGGGGCATAAGTAACCACGACCACCACTCCTCGCCTCCGGTTGATGGGAAGGCGAGCCCAAAGTTTCCTGGGGCTTACAGCTTCCCACACCTCACTGCCACGCTCCAACGCCCCCTTCATTTTTTTGTTCAAAAGAAGAGCCACACCCTGTTGTTTGGCAGTCTCCTGCCCGAGTAGAGGACTTTCCACCCCTCATGGTGGCAGGAGCCAGAACCGGTCCACCGGACCTCCTGAATGCCACAGAGATCCAGGCGGTACCGGTCTAGCTCCCGACAAAGGAGTGGCAGCCTCTCCTCCGCAGTGAGCGTTCGAACATTCCACGTGGCCATCTGCAGTGGCTTTTCGTTGTTTCTGGAGGAGCCCCGAGGGTGAAGATTCAATCTCCTGGCTCCACCAATTGGGGTTTGGGCAGGAGACGTCATAGATGCCTGTCCCCCCGAGGCCTCCGGCACAAGCTTATTTGTTACAGATTTATGTTTAATTCGTAGTTTTGTGGTAATAAATTGAGGGTGGAGGGTTACCAGCCCCTCGCACCCGTCCAGAGCCCCCGTTTAGCCACTGTGGTGTTCACAGACGCCATGAAGGGAGAGGCCAATGAGGCATTGGCCCTCCCCCCACAGCACTGTCCAAGACAGTGTTGCCCGTCCGGCAACGCGAGGAGGTAGGAGGTTGTTTTGCCGGACTACACACACATCGACTCACACGCAGACATACGTGGACTCACACACACATTGACGTAAACACACATGTACTTACACACACACATATATCGACTAAGACACACACACATGGACTTACACACACATACATTGACTGACACACACATTGTCCTACACACATATATGGACTGTGACACACAGACATCTACTTTAGATTCACACACGTAGATTAACACACACACATCGACTGACACACATAGACACACAAACGCACATTGACTTACTCACACACACGCATTCACTTAGACACACACACAGCGACTGATACGCACACAAATGGACTTACACACACACACAAACACTTGTACGTACACACACACATGGGGCGTTGTCCGTTTGAAAAAGACAGACACATACATGGACTTACACACAGACATGGACCCACACATATATAAACCCATCAACTTACACGCACACAAACACATATGGACTCACACACACAGACATCGACTTTAGGGACACACATGTAGTTTCTGCACACGAACATTATAATTGTAATATTAGGCAACTTATAAGTTTAATAATAGTAAACAATGTTACGTGCACACAAACATTATTATTGTAATATCTGCCAACTTGATTCATAATAGTAAACAATGCACTGGAGTTGTTATCTGCACACAAACATAATGATTGTAATATCGGCAAACGTATTTGTTTCATAATAGTAAGCAATGAACGTGAGTTATTATCTGCACACAAACATTATTATAGTAAGATGTGCCAACGGATTAGTTGAATGATAGTAAACAATGAGCCAGAGTTGGTATGTGCACACAAAGATAACAATTGTAATGTGGCAACGTATTTGTGTGCTAATAGTAAGCAATGAAGCGGATTTTTATGAGCACACAAACATTATTATTGTAATGTTTGTCAACTAATGTGTCTAACAATAGTAAACAATGGATTTGAGTTGTTAGCGTAAGAAGCAAGGAAATGTGTACTTACCATAGCCATGTTGAGGCCTTGTGCCATGCGTAGCCCCCTGTCCTGGCCTACATTGGCGAGGCGTGGAGTTGGCACGTTGCCAGGCTAGGGGCTGGGCCGCTACCCCCACACCCCCAGCATCTCCCGCCCGTGCAAGAATAATGCTATGTAAGCAGTAAAACATTTTAATATACGGAGTCTGTAGTATAAACTGGACGCATCGTGTTGGGGGGGTGGGAGGGCGAAGAGGACATCACACTGTGAAGAAATATTCGCAGCATTATGTGTGTATGTGTTGCCTGTAAAACGCGTAAAAGGAAATGTCCCCCGTGAGCTCGACCGAACGCACATCACTTGGCAGGGTCCGCCCCCCCCCCCCACGCAATTGGCGTCAATTGGTACGGTCGATGTTGCGCAATAAGTAAATAATTAATAATAGAAACGGCACAAATGTGTTAATTAAACTACTTTCAAGTTTACGGATGGGAAAACAGAATAGCCTATTCCCACCGCGGGGCTTCGGGCGTGCCGCCCGGCAATTTTTTTTCTACGTATAGCCCACCGTCCGAGAGCCAAATCCCCCGCAAGCGCGCGGAGACTTTTATATATAAATAAATAAAAATTATAGCGGTAAGTACCCGGCGTTGCCCAGGCAAAAAAGGCAGACACACACATGGACTTACACACAGACATCGACCCACACACATAGAAACACATGGACTTAGACGAACACACACACATATGGTTAAACCCAGGATGGATCGTTAGCAGGCCAGCCTAAATGTTTCTATATAAAAAAAGAAAGATAAGAAATGTCCAAATTAGAAGCAGTATGGGCATGCAATGGCTAGGTATGTGAGCCCACTGATACAACTATATCTAGATCTTTAAAGCATCTGTGAGTTCATAACACTATCCGTACTGAATAAATGAAGAATGGATTGTAGGCATACCAACCTGAATGATTCAAGCTGGCTAAGATGCATTTTTCAAAAGCATGCAGAAGAGAGGACATGATTTCCATCACGAAGATTGAGAGCTTCACTTGGAGCAACCGGCCAGGAATGACCAATCAGTGTTAACGATAATTCTGCTCGACTTAATCACACTGAAACATCTTCCAATAAACCAGAATTAACCATGAGCTTAAAGTTCTCCATCCTCAACACAACCAAACTATTACTCATGTTAACGGGGTAGAGTAGTTAAAGTAGCCAGTAAGTTGTTCAATTTTATTAAAATTCATAGCACATCTCTAAACTTTGGTGAGCAAAGTCTCTAACTCCAGTGAATAACCAACAATTATGATACCATTATAAGTGGTATTTGTTTACCCAGAAAATCCTCATTGAACCTCAATAGTCTTTTTCAGGAGGGTCCCGCCATTCTTTTTTCAGTCGGGGTCCGTTTTGCTATCTGTGTTTTACATTGGAGCAATTTACAGATTTTTGTTTTCAGCATTGGGATGTTTGGCCAATACGAGAAACATTTGATATTTTGCCGATGTACACAGCATCCATTACTAACAGGCAGCCAATGCTTAACTGCACCCGGGCAGCAATCAATAGAGCAGAGATGTAGATGTTCTTCAAATTCCGTACACTTATTTTGCAGTGCACATGCAGATAAAATGGTTTCTGTGCAGGGCTACCCATCCCTTAAACCATATGAAAGTTCTGAAAGTGTCTCTCTATTACACCTGGCAAGGTGATTTTTAGTAATTATTGACAGTACCTTTCCCAAAATTGCGAAGAGAGATACCCTGGTAGTTGTTACACTCAGTGCACCTGCGCTTCTCATACAGGTGGGCCAACAGGTTATACTATTAATGTTGTGGAACCTATGTAGTGGTCCAGCTTGCACATAATTCCCACTGTCCCCAAGAAATTCTCTTGGGATGTCATCTCTACATTGTGATTTACTTTGCCTCTAACTTTGGAGTGGTCTGTGCGAAATTTGGGAGAAGGAACGTAATTGAGACACTAACTGGGTCTGGATATTTACATCACCACCGTGAGGGTCTGCCATGATCACAGAACAAGCCTCAATTCCACATTTTGTTTTTAAGCTGAATGGTTATTCGTTCATTGAGACCTTATCGAAATGCTCAGCAATTCCCAAAACTGATCTTACGGTCGAATGCAGAACATTGTCGGAGAACACGGACTAGGAACAAGGAATGGACGAGGCGACAGACTGGTTCAATTCTGCCAAGAAGAACGTTTCAGTATTGCTAACACGTGGTTCCAATTACCACCTCGACGACTGTACACGTGGACCTCGCCGCAAGACTCCGACAACAACATCGTCAGGAACGAAATCTATTATATCCTAATTAACATCAGGTTTAAGTCCAGTGTGATTACAGCAAAAACCTACCCTGGAGCCGGTATATCGTCAGATCATAACCCAGTAACAGCTACAATAAGACTCAAATTGAGATCAATACAATGTACAAAGACGAGACGAGCAGACCTGGTGAAACTGAAGAACAGCGCCGATAAAAGACAAGTACAGCAACACCTCAACGATAGCATCCGCTCAATAACAACAGAAACAGCAGATGTTCAGGAGTACTGGCGCTCGTTCAAACAATGCATCACAGAAACAACAGAAGTCATGCTGGGACAACAGTCACCGAAAAAGAAACAACGATGGATGACACAATATATTCTCGATCTAATGAGCAAACGAAGAATGTACAAAAATAACAACTTGGAGAAGTACAAACAAATGCAACAGAAGATCAGAGAAGCAATCCGACAGGCAAAGAAAAGTGGATGGAAGAACAATGCGCCGAGATTGAAGAACTAATTAAAAAACATGACAATTTTACTCTGCACAAGAAGCTCAAAGAAGCTGGTAACATCTACAGACCAGCCCCAACAGCTACCTTGTATGCGGACAACAACCAACCAATCCTAAATAAACAAGAAAAAATGGACACCTGGACAAACTATATACACAAGCTTTTTGGCGCCGCGAGAACACCTGCAGAAAAAGACCAACAAAAGTCGAAAGACGCTCTACACATTTTAACATCAGAAGTAGAACATGCAATCAAAACAGCTAAGTCAGGCAAAGCGTGCGGGCCCGACACAATCCATGTAGAATTGCTAAAACTATTAGACAGCAACAACATACGACAACTGACTAATTGGTACAATCAAATATACAATGGCAATAAAATTCCATCCGACTGGCTACAATCCATCTTTGTGGCCATACCAAAGAAAGTAACAAGCCGGAAATGCGAAGACTACAGACTGATAAGCTTGATGAGCCACGTGCTGATTTTTTCAGTTTAAATAAAATCATAGTTTGACGTCTTTCAAAATGTTTCAAGAAGAGTATGTGCAGGCCCAATGGTCTTTATACGGTTCCGCTCCAGGACAAGTGCTGGTTTCAACCAAATGAGGTTGCATTTACTGTTACAGTAGCATCTGGCAGATTACAAATCTATGGCCTACACATGTAGATTTAGAATACACTACACCATTATCGTACACACTACACCATATATGTACACTTATAGACAATTTCACTACACAACTGACACGAAACCACACCACTACATGACTATACACCCTCACGTAAACCAAACTGCATTGCACAGTGCACACTGCACCCCTTCACCAGACCACTAAACCACTACACTTAAAAATGTACTACACCACTACATATGCATTCTTATTCTTACCTCATTCCATCACTCACTCATTCTTATCTCATCCACTCATCCATTCCATCCACGACTTCCTAAATTCACTAATTTATCTCAAATTTTCACTAATTGTCTCATTTATGCACTCTTACTAATTATAAGGGTCTCACCGTGGTGAGATATTAACTACTTTTCCTGGTTTGCAGGGTTCATGAGTTCAATCCCGACCCTGATACCTATATATTTGGACTTTGCATGTGTGATGCCGCCGCCACAAAGCCGTTCAGCAGGCGCCCCACCCCGACCTCGCCACCACCAAGTGACGGAGCCGACCCCGCGTCCCCCTCACCTCACCTCACATAAACATACCCGCACGCATTTCCCCCCCCCCCCATAGAGCTCCGAGGGAAGTCACCTGGCCGACCGGTTTTTATCCGAGAAGCCCTTATCGGGATTAACTTTCACGGTTTCCGGCGACCAGGGAATTGGACGACCTCCCCCGACGCTACTTCGCACCGCGGCGCTGCGACCGGCATTAAGATTGTATGGTCGCGGCGAGGGGCATTCGGCCACCGCGGTTGAAACGCATCCCCACACACACCCCCACGTATCGACGAGACAGGCAGAGGAGGGACGGGACGGCATGATTAGCATGACCACAGGGGCTCTTGCGCGTAGTCGCTGATGGTTAGGATAATTACGCTTGAGCGCGTAGGCACCATTATTAGGGAAGTTAACGAGTAAAGGCTGGAATGACGAATAAGCGGAGGTATGCGGAGGTCCGTGCATAACTTCCCACGGCAGGCCTTTGTGATGGACGCCGCCGCATAATTCGCATAACCAAGGCACCATGCATGAGAAAGGGATTGATTAGCATATGCGCCGCGCATGAACGGGGAGGCGGAGGCCTGAGTCCGGGAGATAGGATAAAAGGGATCGTAGCAAGGTAGAGGGATCTCACTCCAAGAAGCCAGCGATCAAGGCGGCTCCCAGCTCTGCACTCCGGACGTCCGTGCGACGTGCCCAGACGAGCAGCGAGGAGAATCTACGGGACACCGGATACTTCGAACGTGAGTAAGAAGGTGAATTAGTATCATAAGCCGATAAATAGGGAATAGGTCCAAGGGTAGTAGAATAGGCCAGCCTCGTCGATTCATACTGATTTAACATCAATTCCCAGGTAGCCGAAAATAAATCATTAATAGCTGATCGTGGCCTCGTGTGATCTCGTTGAGAAGTGTGAACGCGTGTGGTGCTGTGTACACAGTGGTTCGCCACGTGGGAGCGGGTGTCGCGTGTGGAGCTGTGTGTGGGTGTGGGCGTACGTTCGCTACGTGTAGGATACAGGTGCGCGATTGGTAACGTGGTTATTCGGCGTGGAGGCGAGTGCTGCTCAGGGCTGTAGACGGGCATACGTATACTCGTAGCGAGTGAGTGCTGCGCGAAGCTGCGTGAGGGGAGTATGGTGTTTGATTGATGATGCTGTGCGTACGTGTGCTCGCAGCGTGGGATCGCTGCGCGAGGCTGTAACAGTAGGGGCGTCGCGTTCGAATGCCGGCGAAACCCTAGCGGGTATTAGGGCGGTGCGGTAACGCAAAACGGAATAGGGGATGCAGGCGGGGAGACCCCGGGGGCCAACGGCCCCCACACATGTTCTCCCCGTGGTCGTGTGGATATTTTCCCTAGACCTCAGGTTTCCCCTTCACATTTAAAAACATGTGTTTAGAGTTTTTGGCTGCTGTACATTGTTACTTTGTTGAGCTATCATTTGTGGCCAGGTCGCTTCTGAAAAAGAGCTACATAGCTCAATGGGCCATGACTGGTAAAATAAAAAAAATAGTTTAGTTTATCTCATTCACCCCTCATTCATTCACTTACGCTTATCCTCTCACTTTCATTCTCCCCTTATTTACTCGTTTTTTTCAATTGCACGAAAGCAACACATTTGATTTTGCAATTCACATAAGCAGTTTAGGGTACCACTTTTGATTTTTAGTTCATATAAACAGCAATGTCAACGGATTGTTTTTTAGTGTTTGTCATGTTTCTAATTTCTCCCTCAATTAATTTCTCCCTCAATTACTAATTCATTGAATACATTATTATTTTTGCCACATTCAATTAAACGTTCCATGCAGCACCTCCGTACTAGGCTGCTTGATGTTCCTCTGTGGCTTCCTGCAGTCCCATCCGTTGCTAGGGATGCCGTTGCTAGGGACATCGTTCCTAGGGACGCCTGTTGCTAAACTGATGGTTGGTCCTCACGAGCAGCATTGAAACATTTCGTAGTGTGCATAAGCTCGTGAGCATAACGTTGTTTAGAAAATGTGTAGTTCACATTAGCATGGTTTGCACTTATGTGCTCATAACCTGGTAACACAAGATCGTAGAATTTGTTTGTTTTGTTGCCCACCCTTAGACGACGGGATTTCATATTATACCAACATTTTCCGAAAAAATGTAGATTCATGTTAAGTTTTCCCAAGTTGGTACAAACAGGGGTCGCATTTTATATATGTGAGATAGATGGATGACGCATTTTCCAGCATCGTTCAACTGACAGATATTTTTAATTATTCATCAAAACTTTTTTTAATAATGAAACCAACATACCAATGTGAATACAGGAGAAAGTGTTTAGCCAGAGCCTGTTATTACATATAGATCAGATACATTGAAACTGAAAAGATACATGGAGATGTTTATATTGGATTAAACTAAGACACATGAAGAGGAACACGTGGATAGACATATGTGCAATATACATTTATAATTTCATCGTTTAAAAATATTATTGTTTCGTCTCTCATCTGAATCACAATTTGAAGTTAATTGCCTATATGTTTGTCATAACCTTCACTTGCAATTGCATTTCACATAGATCCGTGTCTATTTAGATTTGAGGACAATGGTTGTGTAGCTTCATTTAGCACTGCACTATGATCAGTGCAGGGATAATTTGTCAGAGTGCACTTGTACTATAGGGAGATTCGTACAGTGTAATTGGTCTGCGTCTATGCAGTGTATTCGATTTCTCATATGACATGGTTCTTTTTGCTCGGATTTATGTTTCTTTCGTTCCTGTACTTTACTTTGTCTTGCTTTTGTCATGTTGGTGACCCCGGTAACGCTTGAAAATTAGTATCCTGGTTTCGAGTTCTCAGCTGGTTAAAAAAACAATACCTTCATCTAACCGTGATTATATATTGCTGAAATTAGATTCCTTCCTTCATCCTCCATTCCAATGTGATCAATAGCAGCCTACAGTGAATAATACATGTGTAGTGACTAACTCGGAGACATTAAGAGTTTGAGGCACTTCTTTATTAACAAGCACCATCGGGGTTAACACTTTCGTAATTAGTCCGTCTATGGTCAGCAACGTTGCTCAGTCAGGACAGTTGATCAGCTGCTTGACTGGTGACGCAACGAGATGGTGAAGACAGAGACAGCGACAAGAAGGATGGTGAAGATGACGAGAAGAATGGTGATAAACGACGAGAAGAATGGTGAAGACTGCAGCAGCACGACGGGGATCCCATTCCATACGAAGGCTGGTCAACCCGCAAGGCATAATGAAGAGAGGTGTGGTCCATGCACACGACAAAGTTCCGTCCGTAAAGGTACGACCTTTCCTGCTGCACAAAGTGCACGATGGGAAACAATTATCTGCGCGTCACGCAATCACGCTGCTCTGCGGGGGACAGCACAAGCTCCCATAGGCCACAACTCTCTCCGCACTGTTCACGACCTGGGACAATACAGCGCCAATTCCAGTGTCGCTGGCGTCCATATCCAACACAAAGGGCAGAGAGAAATCAGGGTATCCAAGGGGAGGTGCATTGGCAAGGCAATTTTGCAGCACGAAAAACGCAGCCTCCTCCTCCCCCCACCAAAATCTCTGGCACATGGCAGTGAGTACGTGGAGCAGCTTAGCGATCAGGGCGAAATTGGGGACGAATTTGATGCAAACCCGACAAAACTGCGGACTTCACCCACCGACGTGGGGATTGGCCATGTGAGCACGCACTCAGTTTTTTCGGGATCCGTGACTCGCTAACAATGTGGCCCAAATACCGCACCGATGTTTGCAAAAGATGGCACTTCTGTGGTTTAAATTTGAGGTTGGCCACTCGCACCCTGATAAACACTGACCACAACTGCTGCAGATGCTCCTGAAATGTGCGCCCAAACACAATTACGTCGTCCAAGTAAATGAGGCATGAGTCCCATTGAAGACCTTCCAAGACAAATTCCATAAGCCTCTGGAACATGGGCTGAGCAGAGTAAAGACCCATCGGGAGGCAGTTTATTTGAAATAACGCTTGTGGTGTCCGGCACGTGGTTTTAGGCCTGGATCCTTCATCCAAGGGCAGCTGCCAAAACCCCGACACGTCGAGAGTCGAGAAAAACCGCAAACTCAACAAGGCATCCAAGGAGTCATCCATCCAGGGAGCGGGTACGTGTCCGCCACAGAAACTTTATTTAATTTACGGAAGTCGATGCAAAAATGCAGACTCCCATGCCGTTTTTTTTTTTACCAAACCAATGGGAGCCCCCCACGGACTGGTGGAAGGGGAGATAATGTCCACGGGAAACATCTCGTTAACTGACTGGCAAACGTGTTCCTTCTCCTTAGGACTGAGCCTGTACAAATTTGCCATATAGGAGCAGCGTTACCATATAGGAGCAGCGATGCGATGTTGCAATTGTGACATGCGGCCAATATCAAATTTCCCCTGGCTTAAAATATCCTCGAATTCTGGGAGCAAAGCACGCAACTCGCCACGCCATTCCCCAGATAATTAATAATTTTCCCCGCACAATGCGTCCATCCAAGCCCCATCCGACTTGCCTCCCTGCTCCACCACGATGATGACCTCTGCAGCCCACTCCCAGGCCTCCTCACAGTGCGCGGCTGTTGCGTTGGCCCAAATTGTACACGCTTGGACCACTGCAGTCCTCAGCCTGATATTCAGCACTTGCAAAAAGTGCTCCTGGTCCCCTCTTACTATAGTTTGGGCCCCCACAAACGCGAGACCCAAATCACCTTGTTTAAAGGGGTTAAAAAGACCCCTTCAATGGTATCCATCAAATCGAGTTGCTTTCACAACTGCAAGGGCACCAATATCTGAGCTCCTGGAGGAACCATAACAGGTTTTTTGCCCGTGCCTGAAACGTGGCATGGACCCTTTATAATCGGATCGGAGACCTAGAAAGGGTAACCGCCATCCCGACGGCCGCCATTTTGTCCACCGCACCCGTGGCAGACAAAATGGCGGCCGCCTGTGCTGGCGCGAACTCCGCAGTTTCCCGCGCTGGTGCGGCAGTAAAGGTCGAACCGTCCACCTGCTGTCCTCATTCTGCAGCATCTCCGACAGGAGCTGTGGACCCGAGCTGGATGACCAGCTCCGCTGCGATGGAGAGCAGACAAGGAGTCACCCAGTGAGGTCGCGCCACCCCTATACGACCATGCAGCTGCAAGGGGCCGATGTCCCTCTCCTGCTGCTCCGCAGGCATCTCTGCCTCGGGACGCTTCATCAGAGTCCCAGATTCCTGGGCTGTCGAGGGGATCACATCCCTGTCGTCCTCGTCTCCAGAAGACACTATCGGTGTAGTGACTAACTCGGAGACACTAAGAGTTGGAGGCACTTCTTTATTAACTTCTACCATTGGGGTTAACACTTTATAATAAGTCCGTCTATGGTCAGCGACGTTACTCAGTCAGGACAGTTGGTAGGCTGCCTGACTGGTGATGCCCCGAGATGGTGATGATGGAGACGACGATAAGAAGGATGGGGAAGACGACGGGACGAATGTTGAAGACTTCATCAGCACGATGGTGAACCCACTCCATACAACAACCCCGAGGTCCCCTACAGGGGCCCTTCTTATGCTGTCATTGTGGCCTGGCTCCGACGCCGGCCACGCCCCCTTTATATATTCTAGATTTGAAGTTTTCGTGACTGCAAGGATCCATACTCTTTGGTTTATTCGGTAAAGTCACGGAGGTTAAAAGAAAACAAATAAATTAAATCCCTTTTATTCCCCTTTATATAGCCTACCAGTGGGTTCTCGGTGTTCCCCTTCTTTGACCATTTCCCTTGAGCCCCATCTGGTGTATAACCTGGCCTGCTGACGTCAGGGCTGCAGAAAACGCGGATCCCCTTCCGTGCCAGCAGCCAACGCTCTGGTACTACATTATTATTCTACGCCACTACAAATGTAAACACGTCTTTCATTCCTATTTTGCATATTTATAATGTATGATATTTATTTTTCAGTATTTGTGAACACAGCAATGAAGTACTTGGAAGCACACCAAGAGGACAAGATTGCAGTAGGATATAAGATATCCTCACAAGTTGGAGAAATTGAGAATACAATTGCAAAGGAAAATGCACTGTAATTGTACACAAATCAAATTAAATGTGTTATTGGTGGGCCTCCACTCTCAATTAAGGACTTGTCAAACCATCATTTAAAGTTTCAGAAAAACTCCATTAAATTATTTCACCAGAAATCCATTCTGGAATGTGAGCACAAACAAGAAATTGAACTTTTGGTAAGTACATGTAATTTTTGACTTTTGTTCTTTCAGTGAAGTCACTTGGATAGAAAAATAAAAACAATCTATATATATAAAATCGTGACTCTGTCTGTCTGTCTGTGTGTCTGTGTGTCTCCGGACCATACGCACTTTCATTGGACGCCGGTTGCCCCTGCCAACGGCTAGCGACGCCTTCGCCGCTTTCATTGGACCTGGCAACGGCTAGCGACGCCTTCGCCAAGGGCTGCACTTTCATTGGACGGCGGTTGCCCCTGCCAATGGCTAGCCACGCCTTCGCCACTTTCATAGGCTCCGTAATTAATTAAATAATAGCCATTACTCAGTATTGTTCGAGCGCTAGGGGGGGGGGGGGGGGACCGGCACCCGTACCCAGCATCAGCCGGGTGGGAAAATCAGGCGAGGCGGGAGGCTCTGCACGGTGCTAGGCCTCGACACCCACCACGCGAATCTAAGGTAAATTCATAAAAGTTTCACGTCCTCTACAGAGTCGTGAGGGAGGGAGAGTGGCGAGGGAGGGAGAGTGGTGAGGGAGGGACTCAGCCTCAAAACGAGTAACTGGTGTGGCGTTTTCACATCGGCACTGGGGAGACAAAGGCGGCCGGGCGTGGTGGATCCAAGTCCCGGGCGAAGCCGGGTCATGTGTATGTGTGTATGTGTTTATGTGTATGTCTGTGTGTCTGTATGTATGTGTTTGTGTGTTTGTGTGTGTTTGTGTGTTTGTGTGTATGTGTGTGTATGTGTCTGTGTCTGTGTGTGTGTCTGTGTGTGTGTGTCTGTGTGTGTGTCTGTGTGTGTGCGTCTGTGGTGTGTGGGGAGCGGTAGTGTAGTGGTTAGCGTGCTGTCTGTGTGTCTGTGTGTGTGTGTCTGTCTGTGTGTGTCTGCGTGTGTCTGTGTGTGTGTCTGTGTGTGTGTCTGTGCGTGTGTGGTGTGTGAGGAGCGGTGGGTGTAGTGGTTAACGCTACGCTGCGCTACCAACCCGGCGAACCGAGTTCCATTCCCGCTCACGGCCACCACCGGTGACGATTATTTGAACCTCCCCTAGGTCGACTCAGCCTCAAACGAGTAACTGGTGTGGCGTATTAACATCGCCACTGGGGAGACAAAGGCGGCCGTGCGTGAGTGGTGAGGGAGGGAGAGTGGTGAGGGAGGGAGAGTGGTGAGGGAGGGACAGTGGTGAGGGAGGGAGATAGGTGAGGGAGGGACTCAGCCGCAAAACGAGTAACTGGTGTGGCGTATTAACATCGCCACTGGGGAGACAAAGGCGGCCGGCCGTGGTGGATACAAGTCCCGGGCGAAGCCGGGTAGTACAGCTAATAAAATTATTAAAATGAAAATAAAGTGAATAAAAAATAATAACATTTCATGACGTTTCGATCACAACATAAGCGGTCAGCATCAGGAACAGGGAGGTTAGCGTCTGAGGGCAAGTTGTTTATGAAGATTTAGAGATGGGCGGGGCAGCTAATGTTAATGTGGGAGAGGGCCCTGACACCGGCAGTAGGTCTACACTAATCAAAGCATTGCACCTTGCTCCACATACCCACACTGCTGACGGTGGAGGTGGACAAAAAACACAAATCAAGTCATGACCCAAAGTGGTTGATGACATCTTTCCAATGATTGCTGAGTTTAAAACCGTAGTCTCGGTTGAAATTGTTTCTGTGTCTGTATATATGGATAGCTTAGTGAACAAATATCTGTTGATAGCCAGTCGGCTTGCAAAATACCATCGTGTTAGAGAAATCAATTTCAAGTGAGCCAGCCGCATTAAAGTAATGATCAGCCACAACAGAAGTATTGGTCCTGCCGTGTTTCAGATCTGCCTTATGTTCACGAACATGGTCTGAGACATGTCGTTTGGTATCCCCAATGTAACTGCTGCCGCAGATCCAGCTTAGTTTGTAGACGCTGGGATATTGCATGTCTGGAATCTTGTCCTTCACAGATGGGATCAGGTCAATGCCCCCCCCCCCATCTCTACCCCCCTCCCCCCCCTATCTCTGCTCACCACCTCTCTCTCCCCCTGTCTCTGCCCCCTTCCTCTCACCCCCCCCCCCCCCGATTGTCTGCTCCTACATTAACGCTGGCTGCCCCGCCCATGCTGTTTGCGCTGCACAAGCTCACCTCCGCCCAACTCCCCCTTGGTTTGCTCCTACATTAGCGCGCTGCTTCCGCAACTCGTGTTGCTTGTCAAGTTATTTCCCCCACCCACTCACATTGGAACCCTTTAAAGCAGCTAAATTTGGAGGTTTGCCCCCTCTTTTGTCTCTGCCTGATGAAGACTGGTTGTGTTGCAATCGAAACGTCGTGGGTTTTTTGCTTTGATTTTTTTCAATTCATTTTTATATCTAATTTAAATTTAATTTTACTTTTTTTAGTGTGAGGTTTTTGCATTTATTATTTTCAATTTACTATTTTTATTAATTTTTATTATAAAAATTTCAATTTGAATTTTTAATATATATATTTTTTTTATTTACGTGACTTTACCGGAAGAACCAAAAATATTAATTCCTGCAGTCACGAAAGTTTTTAGTCAAATATTTATCACTGATGTTTTGGCAAACTATTAGCCAGATCTCCGACATTATTTGAGAGTTCAACTTTTAACGTAGTGGATTGTAAATGCTAAGAAATGACTCAATTGCCCTCATAACAGTTTAGTCGACCCTAGGTGAATAAATATAGTCAGTAGAGCAACGATGTATTTAAATGGGTTGAGGGCATTGGGGTTATGCAAACTCTGACTGTGCCCTCCCCCTCCATTCTCCCGACTCTTACTGAAACAGATAAGGATGTTTTCAACCCATATGCAGTAATATGTAGGCCAAATATATTATTTTAGATGCACCGTGTATTTGGTTTCGAGGAAGACAGTCACACAGTGACAGTCTTCACAAAATTATTTAAAGGTAAAATACTTAATTAAGTTATCATGCTTCTTGCCTTCATGTGCATGCCATTTTGAAAAACAAAAAGCCTGGTGTTCTCTAACACACACCAGTAGCACTCCGATTTTAACTTTAGGTATTTTTAGGAAATATTTTTTGTTTATTTGAAAAACTTTTTTGGCATTAGTGGTTAATTGTTGTAATCTTTTTTTACCTATAATTTTTTTTACGTGTTTTACATGTGTATTGTAATAGCGCCGGCTGGTGGACAGCTGGTGGCATCTGTTGTGGAAAGACAGCACACACGCCGGAGAGCGTGTGCAACGGTGTGTTGGCAGGGCAGAGTAACTAGAGCAATGTTCCCGGAGAACGCCATTTGGAGGCCCCTGGAACATGCTCGTGAGTTCGAGAATAGAGGCGCTGCCAGGGCGGGGCCAGGCCATGCTGGTAGGATAAATGGAGCCAAGAGCAGTAGCTCGAGGCTGATACTTCTAAAAGTAGATTCGTCTTTTCGTTGCTGTCATCTCGTCGCCATCGTCGCTGCCATCTTCGCTAAATATTGTGCTGCCTTAGAGTTGTTGGCTGTGTGTAGTCTAAGCGACTGTAAAGAGTGTGCAGGCGAGACCGTAAATGTTACCAAATAAAGAAGATGCCTCCTACAAACCTCGTCTCCGAATCACTGACACTACAACTGGTGTCAGAAGTGGTTGAAACATAACGACTCGCGTTAGGAGTTAAAAATCGTCATGTCGAAGCTATCCAAGGAGAGGAACGCATCTCTAGTGTTCCTCGGAGGATGAGGACGGCGAGATGGTCATCCCTCTGACAGCCCCGGACCCGGGACCCCGGTTACAAATCCTGTAGGTGCGGGAACGGCGGCTACAGACCAGTGCGAGAGGTGCAATGATCTTCGGGAGTCGCGCGCCAAGGATAGATGGTGTGAGGTAGTCAACCACATCGTGCCTACTCCTCTTGACCGTCGGCCAGCTGGTCACACAGCTCTCCGCGTCTGCACCTGCCATCCAGGGGATGGTGAGGGGCCGTGGGCTTGCTGGAGCTGCCGTCTGCAGTGGCAGTTCCAGCAGCGGCGACAACACGGTTGCTGGCCGCCATTTCACCCACGGAGGGCATGGCGTGGCCGACGGCCGCCATTTGGAGTGCGACGCGGAACGATAATAAAGGTGCGCCATATCCTCCGGCACTTAAAGTAGTCGCTTACACGACCATGGTGGCTACCTCTCGTTCTGGAGTTCGTGGCGGCAAGAGGCTATTGGACAGCGTTCCATCATCGCTTCGAAGCAGCTTGGTGTCCATTGGGTGGATAGAAGAGTAGGCCCTGCACGCCCTACATACGACCTCAATGACGATGAGTTGGCAGTGTTCTGGCCATCCAGAAAGTGATCGATCAATCCTCCGACAGACATATGCCCAGATGGTGGCCGTCTTCAATGAGCATGTGTACTTATGTTGGCAGGGCAGAGGAACTAGGGCAAGGGTCACGGAGACCCCATCTGGAGGCCTCTGGAACCTGCTAGTGGGTTCGAGAATAGAGGCGAGGCCAGGGCAGGGCCAGGCCACACTGGTAGGATAAATGGAGCCAAGAGCAGTAGCTCGAGGCTGATAGTTCTAAAAGTGGATTGTCTTTTCGTTGCGGTCATCTCGTCGCCATCGTCGCTGCCATCTTCGCTAGATATTGTGCTGCCTGAGAGTTGTTGGCTGTGTGTAGTCTAAGCGACTGTAAAGAGTGTGCAGGCGAGACCGTAAATGTTACCAAATAAAGAAGATGCCTCCTACAAACCTCGTCTCCGAATCACTGACACTACAACTGGTGTCAGAAGTGGTTGAAACATAACGACTCGCGTTAGGAGTTAAAAATCGTCATGTCGAAGCTATCCAAGAAGAGGAACCCACCTCTAGTGTTCCTCGGAGGATGAGGACGGCGAGATGGTCATCCCTCTGACAGCCCCGGGACCCGGGACCCCGGTTACAAATCCTGTAGGTGCGGGAGCGGCGGCTACAGACCAGTGCGAGAGGTGCAATGATCTTCGGGAGTCGCGCGCCAAGGTAGATGGTGTGAGGTAGTCAAACGCATCGACCTACTCCTCTTGACCGTCGGCCAGCTGGTCACACAGCTCTCCGCGTCTGCACCTGCATCCAGGGGATGGTGAGGGAGCCGTGGGGCTTGCTGAGCTGCCGTCTGCAGCAGCAGTTCCAGCAGTGGCGACAACACGGTTGCTGGCCGCCATTTCACCCACGGAGGGCATGGCGTGGCCAACGGTCGCCATTTGGAGTGCGACGCGGAACGATAATAAAGGGGCGCGATATCCTCCGGCGCCAAATCCTCAGTCACGAAAGCTTTAAATTGAAATCCCGGCGCTTAAAGTAGTCGCTTCCGACCATGGTGGCTACCTCTCGTTCTGGAGTTCGTGGCGGCAAGAGGCTACTGGACAGCGTTCCATCATCGCTTCGAAGCAGCTTGGTTGTCCATTGGGTGGATAGAAGAGTAGGCCCTGCACGCCCTACATACGACCCTCAATGACGATAAGTTGGCAGTGTTCTTGGCCATCCCAGAAAGTGATAGATCAATCCTCCAACAGACATATGCCCAGATGGTGGCCGTCTTCAATGAGCATGTGTACGTATGTTGGCAGGGCAGAGGAACTAGGGCAAGGGTCACGGTGGACCCCATCTGGAGGCCTCTGGAACCTGCTAGTGGGTTCGAGAAGGGAGGCGAGGCCAGGGCAGGGCCAGGCCACACTGGTAGGATAAATGGAGCCAAGAGCAGTAGCTCGAGGCTGATAGTTCTAAAAGTGGATTTGTCTTTTCGTTGCGGTCATCTCGTCGCCATCGTTGCTGCCATCTTCGCTAGATATTGTGCTGCCTGAGAGTTGTTGGCTGTGTGTAGTCTAAGCGACTGTAAAGAGTGTGCAGGCGAGACCGTAAATGTTACCAAATAAAGAAGGTGCCGCTACAAACCTTGTCTCCGAATCACTGACACTACAACTGGTGTCAGAAGTGGTTGAAACATAACGACTCGTGTTAGGAGTTAAAAATCGTCATGTCGAAGCTATCCAAGAAGAGGAACCCACCTCTAGTGTTCCTCGGAGGATGAGGACGGCGAGATGGTCATCCCTCTGACAGCCCCGGGACCCGGGACCCGGTTACAAATCCTGTAGGTGCGGGAGCGGCGGCTACAGACCAGTGCGAGAGGTGCAATGATCTTCGGGAGTCGCGTGCCAAGGATAGATGGTGTGAGGTAGTCAAACGCATCGACCTACTCCTCTTGACCGTCGGCCAGCTGGTCACACAGCTCTCCGCGTCTGCACCTGCGATCCAGGGGATGGTGAGGGAGCCGTGGGGCTTGCTGGAGCTGCCGTCTGCAGCAGCAGTTCCAGCAGTGGCAACAACACGGTTGCTGGCTGCCATTTCACCCACGGAGGGCATGGCGTGGCCAACGGCCGCCATTTGGAGTGCGATGCGGAACGATACTAAAAGGGCGCGATATCCTCCGGCGACAACGCAAGCAGCCGTCCTCAGGTGAAAACCAGGTCCGTCGAGGCGACAGAGCCGAAACGTCGTGAGAATAATTTTATTTTGTTTTATTTTATAATTTTATTACTTCC
>NW_024704864.1:0-86944 GCF_018977255.1 Callorhinchus milii
GCTAGGAATTGCTCTGTCGATCAACAATGATCGGCAGATCACATCCTTGGCGGTCGGCGAAAACATTCAGGCGCACCTCTCCCTCCGCCAACAGCCTCAGATGGCGGCGTGTGCGGGGGTCCCGGCGCCGGACAGGGGGCCACCTCTCAGGGGGTGGACACCCTCGCGGCCCTGGCGATGCCCGATCGTCGAGGAAGGGGGGCGGGTGGTCGCCATCCGGAGCAGCGGGGGCGGCCGGGACCTTCCCGTCCGCAGGAGGCGGACACGGTGGCCTGCTTCAGTTGTGGTCAGCGGGGCCACATTGAGCGGGGCTGCCGGAATGCCCCGGGGGCCTTTGGAAAAGGGACTCCACCTTCTCCCAGACCCTCCTTGGCATTATTTCTGAGGCCATTTTTGGGCTGCTACCCCGCAGCGTGGGTCCGTTAAGGCCGGTTCGCGGGGCTTGTGTCGCCGCGAACGGCGGCAGTTTGGGCATCTTGGGCCACGTTGTAGCGTCGGTTCGGGTTGACGAGATTGAGTTGGCCGGGCCGATTTTGGTCTCCAGGACCTTGGCAGTGCCATGCCTCTTGGGGACCGACTTTTTGTCTAGGATGCCCATCCGAATTCTCGTTGACCAGGGCTGTGTGGAAATGCCGTCAGGGAGGCGGCTGCAATTCCTACAATCGCCTACCGTCCTGTCTCCCTTGGTCGCCGGTGTACGGGCCTTGAATAAAGTGCCGGTGACCGTACCACCGGCGTCACAAATCCTGATACCCCTTAGGTTGCGCAAACCGCTCGAAATGGGCTCCACGGAGACGGGTATCCTCCTGTCCCCGTCAAGCTACTTTTCAAGGACGAAGGGGTTGGTGGGCGCCTTGACAGCCGTGTCGGGGGGCCAGGACCTTTTTTTGCAGGTCCTCAATTCGGGACCCTTGCCGGTCGTAGTCCCGGCCGGCGCCGTCCTGGCACACGCGACCCCGGCTCCTCCACCCGAGAGCGCTGCCCCGGATGGAGGGGTCGTGGCGGGCGTGATGCGCACGGGGGACCCCGACGCATCATGGATCGCCACGTTGTGCGACGAGAATGCCTCGTTGTCCTCCGGGGAACGTCGGCAACTCCGCGACCTCATCGAGCGGTTCACCGATGTGTTCAGCCAAAGTAAGTTTGATCTGGGTCGCACTACTCTTTTGGACCACCACATAGACACGGGCGACGCGGCCCCTATTCGACTTAATTCCCACCGCTTTAGCCCAGCGGAAAAAGATCATGTCCGCTCGGCTGTCGAGGAAATGTTGGCGGCGGACATCATCTCCCCATCTACTAGCCCTTGGGGTGCCCCCATTGTGCTAGTCAAGAAACGGGACGGGAGTCTCCGGTTCTGCGTCGATTTTCGTAGATTGAACAAGATCTCGGTGGCTGATGCATATCCATTGCCTCGCATGGATGATTCCTGGACGCCCTCTCGGGCGCGCGGTTCTTTTCGACTTTAGATTTGCTCTCCGGCTTCTGGCAATTGCCACTGGATGAGGCCTCTAGACCCAAAACAGCGTTCCGCACGCCCCAGGGGTTGTTCGAGTTCAATCGGCTTCCTATGGGTCTCCATTCGGCCCCGGCCACCTTCCAGCGTCTCATGGAGATGGTCTTGGCGGGGCTGCAGTGGGAGTCTTGTCTAATCTACTTGGATGACGTTATTGTTTTTGGCCGTACGTTTGGCGAGCACTTGCAACGCCTTGAGGCGGTGTTCGTCAAAGTGCGTGCTGCTGGCTTGAAATTCAAACCCCAGAAATGCCACTTGCTACAACCATCGGTGAGGTATTTGGGACACATTGTTAGCACGTCAGGTGTCGCCACGGACCCGGATAAAACGGCTTGTGTCCGGACGTGGCCGACTCCCACATCTGTCGCGGAGGTGCGTAGCTTCGTTGGCTTCGCATCGTACTATCGCCGGTTTGTCCGCGATTTTGCGACAATTGCGAAGCCACTGCACGCCCTTTCCGCCAAAGGCCAAAGGTTTCACTGGGGCGCGGAGGAGGAGGCGGCTTTTGCGGCGCTTCGCACGGCCTTGGCGGATGCGCCGCCCTTGGGGTACCCGGATTTTACGAAACCCTTCCTGCTCGATACCGATGCCAGCGACACGGGAATTGGGGCTGTCCTGGCCCAGGTGGTCGACGGGGTTGAGAGGGTGGTAGCCTATGGCAGTCGCGTTCTGTCCTCGACGGAACAGCGATATTGTGTGACCCGGAGGGAGCTTTTGGCCATAGTTTATTTTGTTCAGTTGTATAGACCATATTTGTACGGTAGGCTGTTTACGGTCCGAACCGACCACGCGGCCCTGCAATATTCGCTGAAGATTAGTCAGCCCTCGGGTCAGCTGTCTCGCTGGCTCGAAGTGCTCCAGGATTACCCTTTGATGTAATCCACAGGAAGGGGACACAGCATGGAAATGCGGACGGTTTATCCCGATTGCCGGCAGGCGGCGGGTGTGCTTGCGCCCTGGGCTCTAGCCGTTGCAAGGCCCCAGGGGACGCCGCGGCCCAGTTGGTCGCGTCGGCCGAGGCGGACACCCCTCCAGGTGCGGCGGCGAACGCGGATTTCGGCCTTGGACTTCCCCGGGAGGTATGGTCCGGCTTGCAGATGGAGGATTCCTCTCTGCTGAAGCTACGGCGCCGTGTCGGACATAAGCTCAGCTTCGTCGGCTGCCCCGGCGATCGCCGTGCATGACGGACTACTCATGCGTTGGGATGCCCAATTGGAACGCTATTGTGTGGTTGTGCCCACTAGCCTGCGTGGTAAATTAACCCGAGCCATTCACGAGAAGCTTATGCACCTTGGCTACCACAAGACCTTATTGACCCTTAAGCGGGACTATTACTGGCCGGGTGTTGAGGGTGACGTGGCACTGATTTTGAAGGGTTGCCACGACTGCGCGCGGAGGAAGGCCCCAGTTGTCCGGGACCGGGCCCCGCTGCAGTCCATCCGGGTTTCTCGCGTTAATGAGCTCGTGGCGCTCGACATTTTGGGGCCATTCCCTGCATCCCAACGGGGCCACAAATACCTCTTGGTGGGCGTTGAGTACCTCACACGTTGGCCCATGGCATGGCCTTTGGTCGATCAGTCGGCCTCTTCTATCACCGAGGCCTTCGTCCAGGGGTACGTGTTTGACAAGGGCGCGCCGGAACAATTGTTGACTGACCAGGGGCGGAATTTCTCGTCTAGGTTGCTCAAGGAGGTGTGTGACCTCCTTGGCACCAAGAAAATCCGCACCTCGCCCTACCACCCCCAGTCAGACGGGATGGTAGAGCGCTTGAACCGCACCCTTACGTCCATGCTGTGCCACCAGGTGAACACGTCCCAGTCAGACTGGGACCTGTTCGTCCCGGGGGTCTTGGCGGCGTATCGGTTGGCCCCTCATGCCTCCACGGGATTTTCGCCTTTTTATTTGATGTACGGTAGGGAACCGGAGCCCCCGGTGCACGTCCAGATGGACGTTGGCTCCTCCAAGAAGGGGTCGGCGGTGCCGACCCCTTTGAAGGTCGCGCTTGACCGGCTGCGCGAGGCGCGACAGGCCGCTGCCGAGAATTCCGCAAGCCGGCAGGCGGCTAATGAGCGGCTGCCCAAACACCAGGCAGCTGGCCTCCCGTGGGTAGCGGGTCAAAAAGCGTGGCTGCATTGTCCCCAGGTCCCCGTTGGCACATCGGCCAAATTGCATCGCCCTTGGCAGGGACCCGTGGAGGTTGTGGAGGTCCGCCGGCCGCAATGCGTCCGGATTCGGTTCGGTCGCCGGCAGTGGATAGTGCACCCGTCCCGGCTCAAACGTTATGTTCCATCTACCCTGGGGGATCCACCCCCAATTCCGGAGCGGCCGGCTGATGATGTATCCGGCGTGCCTGACCGGCCGGGTCTCGTTGACGGAGGTGACGTCCGACCTTTGTGTGTGCCCCCAGGCCCCTCCCGAGTGAGGCCGACAGAGACCCCCCGGTCACCGGAGGCCACGGCGGTGGGCCTGTTGCCCGCTGACGGGCCACCTGCACGGGTGGCGGACACCGCACGGGGAGCGGGCCAGCAGCGCATACCCGCTCGAGGGGGATGCGGCTCCGGTGACGGCCCTGATGGCCGTTCAGCGGGCCCAGCCCCTGGCGCCCGTTCGGCGCTATCCGGCGGATGAGGCCTTCGGGCTCTATTTGTTTTGTTTTTTTGTTGTTGTGGTTGTTGTTGCTGTTCTGCTTGAGGGGCCGTGCTGCCCTAAGGTTGAGTTTTCTAGCAGCCGGTTTACCTTCAGGCACACGAACTCGTGATTATTCGGTCTTCGGTCCGGTGTGGGGCCCCGCTTGCGGGGTGATTGCAGCCGGGTCGGCTGTTTTTTTTTCACGGGGGGGGGGGGGTGATGTAGAGGAGTAGAGGGAGTGGTGGCGTCGTGTGCGCTGTCCGGTGGGGTGACATCACGGGACGTGGGGTCGCACGCGCTGGGCAGTGCACGTGACATCACCCCTCCTAGGGTATTTAAGGGAGACCCCGTGACGTAAGCGGGGTCACTGGAGGAACGGGGATAGAAGGGGTAAAGAGGGAACCAGGGATAGTGATAAGTGTTAATAAACCCTGGCGGAAGCCCCTAACTCACCTCCGTCTCCGAGTACCTCCGTCTACTACTCAACACCTGGATCATTCCCATGACATG
Organism: Callorhinchus milii; assembly: GCF_018977255.1. NCBI lineage: Eukaryota > Metazoa > Chordata > Chondrichthyes > Chimaeriformes > Callorhinchidae > Callorhinchus > Callorhinchus milii. The sequence continues at coordinate 4,655 of NW_024704864.1, forward strand.
CTGACAAGTGATCCACACTTAAATGGCATTAAATTATACCGATCATGGCATGAGCACTGTGAAAAGGTTACTACAATTAGTGATGAATGGTGGCTGTTTATTAAATTTGTTACTGATTCATGTGCAATGGATGTGGATGTAAGAGTTATTTATGTGGGGAGCGGTGGCGCAGTTATTTCACTGCATTATGAACTCAACAATTAGATTTTGATTATCGCTGATAGCAAACATGATTGATAAGTTATATCTGAACTTATTGTGGCCCTCCGCTATGTTGAATGATCCTCAATTAATTCATTGGTGAAGTGAGGAAGCATTAATACTGAGCAGATGAAGGCGGCCAGGCATGTTTCTGGACACACCACCACCGTTTTACCATGCCAGTGTGTGACAAGTGTCAGTTTTGTATTTTCTGTAAAGTATATTAACTCTTGAACACAGAGGTAAAATCAAAACAATAGATTATTTTAGTTTTCCTCTGGAACTTTTATGAGCATGGTAACTGTCATAAAATTAACACAGCACATATGCAGCTGAAGTTAGATATGTTCATCTGAGCATTCAAGCAAATCTAGCCTGGCTTTACCGAATTTGCATTTGAACATTAAATTATACATAAATGCATAATATAAGTAGTATTTTGGACACCCATTGCTATGTAAACTGAAATTTCCTTAAATAAATATTTATTTCATAGCCAGATAGCCTAAATTGTGTGCTTGGAGTTTTGAGTAAATGTTCATTTTGAAAACGCTTAGGCTTCCAGCCATATTTCTGACCACTTGCCCTGGCATTTTGTGCCTTAACAGTCCGTGTGATGTTTTGGGGAATCTCTTTCACTCTCATGAATATATGAATAAGTATAGACGTGTAAGTCATATGTGACTGTGTATATATGCATTCGTCTGTGACTGCACAATGACGTAGATGTTATTGATGTTTTTTTCTGTCCGCAGCTGATGCTGCCTCTGCAGAATTGGTCTGATGAAGCAAAAGCACGCAGCCCAGCTTGGTACAAAAAGTCAACAATGCGACCAGTATGCAAACAGCATGGATCATTCTGGAAATTTGACACAGCACCAGAGAACTCACACAGGAGAGAAACCATTCAAGTGCACTGTGTGTGAGAAGACATTTGCATGGTCATCAGTTCTTCAGAGCCACCAGAGAACACACACGGGAGAGAAACCCTTCAAGTGCAGTGTGTGCAGGAAGGCATTTGCAGAGTCATCACATCTTAAAATACACCAGAGAACACACACGGGAGAGAAACCCTTCAAGTGTAGTGTGTGTGGGTATGCATTTTCAGATTCATCACACCTTAAAAGACACCAGAGAACACACACAGGAGAGAAACCCTTCAGGTGCACTCTGTGCGGGAAGCTGTTTGCAGTGTCATCATATCTTAAAGAACACCAGAGAACACACACAGGAGAGAAACCTTTCAAGTGCACTGTCTGTGAGAAGGCATTTGCATGGTCATCAGGTCTTCAAATCCACCAAAGATCACACGCGGGAGAGAAACCTTTTAAGTGCAGTGTTTGTGGTAAACAATTTTCAAAGGCATTTACTCTTAAACGACACCAGAGATCACACACAGGAGAGAAATTCTTCAGGTGCACTGTGTGTGATAAAGCGTTTGCAAAGTCATCACATCTTAAAAGACACCAGCGAACACATACAGGAGAGAAACCTTTTAAGTGCACTGTGTGTGAGAAGGCATTTTCACAGTCCTCAAGCCTTCAGAACCACCAGAGAACACACACGGGAGAGAAACCTTTCAAGTGCAGTGTTTGTGGGAAGGCATTTTCAAAGGCATTTACTCTAAAAATACACATGAGAACACACACAGGAGAGAAACCCTTCAAGTGCACACTGTGTGAGAAGGCGTTTATACAGTCATCAGTTCTTCAGAGCCACGAGAGAACACACACAGGAGTGAAACCCTTCAAGTGCAGTGTGTGTGGGAAGGCATTTTCAGGTTCTACTGCTCTTCAAAATCACCAGAGAACACACACAGGAGAGAAACCCTTCAAGTGCACTCTGTGTGGGAAGGCATTTGTACGGTCATCAAATCTTCAAAGACACCAGAGAACACACAGTCATCAGAAGATCCCCAAGGAGAGGAGTCTGAAATCGGCTTGTGAAAGTCAAAGTGCTGCAATGCTCCCATCCTTCATGATAAGGGAACCACAAGATAATCCCAGCTTGGAGACTTTAAAAGGTATAAAGGTGAAATATGAAAAGGTGAAATGTGAAGTGACAGTGAAGAGTGAAGAAGTGAAAGTGAAATGTGAAGATGAAGATTCAACTCCAAAATCGGACCTTCACATCAATGGATGCATCGTGAAGCAGGAGAATTATGACTGTGAGGCAGAGCGAGGCAACTCCCAGCAGTTTGTGGAAGTGGAGGTGTGGGTGGACTTCTTAGACAATACAAAGTCAAATGGAGACCCGGTAGATGTGTAACCTTGAGACAATGAAGCCCCAGTAGATTCACCTTTGGCACAGTCCTTTAATGAAAAGAACGTGAAGTTGAACACTCAATTCCTAGGTACAACCTACAGATTAAGAGTGGCCAGTTTTTGTAGACCTGTGAGTTGGGTAGATGTCTAACCAAGAGCGAGAGCCAATAAGCTCCCAATGCAATTGCTATGTTACGATAATATTTGCATTTATATGGTGCTTAATTGCCCATAAGAGGTTTTTTTGGGTTAGATCGCGTTAATATGAATATTTTGTGAAACCCGCCACCACGCGATTTGTTCTCCAACACACCGGTGTGCTGTACTAGTGTAGTGTAATAACGCCGACTGTTGTCCAGCAACGGCAACTGCGGTGGAAAAATAATATAGGAACTGGGGCAAGTGTCACGGAAGACCCCATCTGGAAGCCCTTCGAACCTGCAAGTGGGTTCGAGAAGGGAGGCAACTGAGAGCGGGAGCTCAGGGCTGCCGGTTCTTGGAGTGGGCTCTTGTCGTCATTACTGTCATCTTCGCCGCCGTCTTCGCTAGATATTGCACGGCCGGATAGTTGTTGGCTGTCTCGGTCAGCGCCATCGGTGTTACATGGTCAGGATTGTGTTAGGCTAGGCTAGACGACTAGGGAGAGTGCGATGGCGAAACTGTGAAGGTGTTGATAAAGAAGGTGCCCCCTTAGAAACCTTGTCTCCCGCCACGATGACACTACAATTGGTGTCAGGAGTGGAGTGAATAAAGAACCCACCTATAGTGTCATCGGAGGATGGGAACAGTGAAACATTCATTCCTCTGGCAGCCCCAGATTGGCGGGTGAGCGGCTGCGGATCGGAGGGAGAGCGGCTATGGATCAGCAGAGCGGCTGCCGATCGGCGGGAGAGCAGCGGCGAATCAGCGCTCATGTGCCGAGCACGCGGCATGGCCGAGGACCGCCGAGTTGAGGGGAGGCGCACCACGGCCAGCGGCGCGGAAACGAGTCACGAGGGGACCCTGGCGGCGGTCCCCGTCAGTGCGGGAGAGCGGAGGAGCCCGGGCCGGAGACCCTGCATGTGGTTGGCGCCATTTTGCCCGTTGGAGGGCTTGGCATGGCCGGTGGGCACTATTTTCCAGAGAGCACCGGACAGCGCTGGAGGGGCGCCGGAGGCGATGGCGCTGCAAGGGGCAATTTTTGGCCTACCGCGCGATGGCTGCACGAGATTCTCCAGCGGAAGCAAGGGAGGCCGAGATGCCCTTCGCTTTCTGGGAGACGCTGCTGGTGCTGGGGGCGGAAGGCGTACCCCCAGATGGGTGAGACGGCGCTCGAATCCTTGGCGGCGGAAAGGCTGTTGGCGTGCGAGTCGGGGATCATTCTGCTCTTCGCCAAAGGCATGGGGATTACGTCTTTGAAGGTGGCCCACGAAATTTAGGGCCACGAGGCCCACCAGCATTGGCCCAAAGTGGCGGCTTGGCCGTGGCGGGAGGAGGACATGGTGGCTGTGGTATGTGGCCTGGGGACGCACGGGAGAAGGCCCCCGCGGGTGGGTTGGCAACCGGGGCAGCCCCCTCCGCCCTGGGGTCCCACGGCCAAGCGTTTCAGGTGTGGTCAGCTGGGCCACATCGCTATAGAATGCCAGGGTGTTGGCAGCGCCACTGACGCATTCCGACCCGCCGGCAACATCTTCCTATGCTTTACCAGATCCGAGTCTCTGATGCTTTCCGAGACCGCCGTGTGCGACGTGTCAGGGGCTGGATCCGATTAGATGCTTCTGTGAAATTCAGGAGAGGCCGTGCCCTTTAGTCCATTGTTTTTTTGTTTCCATACCTCGGAATCTCAAGAAATGCAAGACCCTGCCAAGGCAGGGGTGACCAGTGTCAAGGATCGGCTCACGTCAGCTATGTTCTGGTAAAGGCGGACTCTTCCTTGTAAGGTGGGATTCGGGGGGGTTGTGTATGTTGTTTGGGTTGCGTTATCAGTTCTCGGGGGGGGGGGGGCATCGCGGTTGGGCGGTCCATGACAGCGTTCTTGCACATGCCGCGGTTGCGCTGCATGTTTTCGGTTTGCGGGGGGCACCGAGGGTTGTCCTTTTTGTTGGTGGTCCATTGGGGAGTGCCGTGGTTGCGCTATGTGGTTCCGGTTTGCGGGAAGTGTTGCAACCAAGGTTTTTTTTGTGGTGAATATTTTTCCGTGTTGGTGGTGTTCCTCAGGGTTTGGGGTTGCCCTGCCTGTCCACCGGTTGCAGTTGCTGGATGTCATCCATCTGTTGTCCAGCAACGGCAACTGCAGTGGACAAACAGTGCACACGCCGGTGACCATTTTCACGGGTGTGTCGGCAGGGCGGAAGAACTGGGGCAAGGGTCACGGAAGACCCTATCTGGAACCCCCTGGAACCTGCTAGTGGGTTCAAGAAGGGACACGTGACCAGGGCGGAGTCAGGCCATGCTGGGTAGCATAAAATCAGCTGAGAGCAGGAGCTCAGGGCTGCCGGTTCTGGGAATGGGCTCGTCTCGTCGTCGCTGTCATTTCGCCGCCTTGGCTAGATAATGCACGGCCAGATAGTTGTTGGCTGTCTCAGTCAGCGCCATCGGTGTTACATGGTCAGGGTTGTGTTTAGGCTATGCTAGACGACTAGAGAGAGCGCATTTATATTTACACAATCTAACCCCAAAAACCTTATGGATGATATTTGTCGCGAAAGCTTACGTGTTCAAGTTGCTTAATTGCCTCAGCAATTCGGAGTTTGTATTATATCTCATCACAAACACTCGAAGAGCACCCCCAGGTGGCAGCTGCCTCTGTGTGGCATAAGGTGGCCCAGTACCAGCCTGCATGTGGGCATGAGTCTGTCAGTAGGGGGCAATAATTGATGTGTAATCACAGTTGTGGAATTTCTGGATAATATTTGGAATTGCCCAAATTTTGGCAATGACACCAACATACAATGACCTACGTGTTTTGAATGACACAATAGTATGTTTTACATCCACTGTTAAGCAGACAGTGCATATTTTGTTTAATGTTACTGTATTAGCCAGGGGTGTGTACCTCTGCAATAAATAGAGAATGCCCTACCACTTCCCTCATGGCATGCAAGTGTGAATGTTTCTAACCGGCGCAGATGTTCCATTTAGAGGGGTCCACATTTCACATCCCGAGAGAAGGGAGGGCATGACTGGCCGAGAAAACTTGAATCTTCATGCGGAGCTACCGAGAAGGTAGCTTCAACACAGCATTGCGCAGCTGATGAAAAGATAATGCCGCCCGACTGATTCGGACCACCCACACACTGTACACACATACGCAGTGTTGACGTATTGTGTACACACAGTGTATACACAGTGAGTGTACAAACAATGTTCACGTTGTTGAGCTCACGCACCAAGGGTTAAATGTTCAAGAGAGTGAGCAATGGAATAGGCATCTAAAGAAACTTAAACTCTAACCCCGCTTTCTGACGTCACGAGATACCAGGAAGCGTCAGCTCCGCGCACTCACTGAGATCCGAGGTGAGAAGTTCACATCGTGGTTGTGGTAGTTATTGTTTACCCAGTTAGAGCCTCGCTCTTTCTCTCTCGTAGGGATATCAATTGAGTAGCAGCAAGGATGGAATCGATGTCCAGGTTGGAATATTACAACGTGGGGCCTAGCCATACGGGGCCTTGCCTCCTGCCCTTGCCTGATTGAATTTGCCTTCATTCTCTGCTTAAGTTTAATTTGTCTTCACCTGGCTCACTACTTTTAAACTTTGTTTCTTTTAAATATACAGTTTTTATTATTTTACCAGGCATAGCCCACTTGAGCTATATCGCTCTTTTTCAGGAGCGACTTCCCCACAACAAAGTGGCTTATCAACGTGTGGAAATGTATAGCGGTCAAATACTCTAACGCGTGGTGATGTTGACTCTAAATGTGGAGGGACAACCCGGAGGATCCAGAGGAAAATCCACGCGACCACGGGGAGAGAGACGCGCAAACTCCAAATATACATCCGTAATACAGGTTTGTTTGGGTTAGATCGCGTGAATATAAAAAGGTGTCCTTAAACCCGCCACCACCCGACAGCCAATAAGTATGGTTTGTCTCGTAAACAGAATGTGGCCATTCGTCACTAGTACAGCACACCGGTTGTGTGTTGGAGAGCCAAGCCACAACATTTTACAATCTGGGTACGACGTTCGCCAGTAATTACAACCAGCTTCATCAGGCAACAGCCAAATGTTGTGGCTTTGTTTTGTGGGAATATAAATCAAGTCGCTGGGTTTATAGCACAGCATGGAAACCGTTGCACTACCGCTACCCACTTATGCACACATTTTCATTGGAAGTATAGTATTCAGTACTAGCTAAGTTACCTGGCTTTGCACAGGTCTCAGTAATCAAACATTAAGAGTAATGTCTTGCAATGCTGGCTTTATTCGAATTATTGAATCCTACCCAATGAAGTGTTTAAATGTGTATATGGTCACGGTTTTTTGGTTGTGTTATACAATCACAGGGCTTGTTTGTTTCATAATGACAGCTTTTAAATACGTTGTCCTTGGAGAGCTTCAGGATAAACAATTTTGAATGTTTTGCCATCTGGTGGGTTTAATCGAACGAAGCTTCAATTTTGGCATGCATGTCGACAGCAGTTTGGCAAAGTAGGAAAATCTAGACATCACCTTGCCAGAAAATCAGTAGACATTGAAGAGCATCATTGGATCGGTGTGTTTCATTTCTGTGTAGGGTATTGTTCCTCAGTTGCAAGACGATGCCTCGAGTGACATGTTCAGCAGTCAGAATAGCAGCGACTTCAGATGTGAGTGCATTTGTTGAGTAGTTCCTGACGTACGTACTCGGAGACGGGAGGTAAGTTAGGGGCTTTCGCCAGGGTTTATTAAAGCTTATCAATACTACACAGGGTACACAACTCCCAGGGGCTAGGGGTCCTACTCTGAGTCCGGGTCCCTGCCAGCTAGCTCCGGTCTCTCTCGTGTCGGATCGTGGACTCTGCCGACTCCACCGACCGGAGAGAGAAGTACCTCTACGGCTACCACCGGCTTCTCCCCAAACTCCCTATTCGATCCCTCTTCTACCCCTGGTTCCCTCTTCACCCTGTTTACTTTCCCGTTCCCACAGTGACCCCGCTTACGTCACGGGGTATCCCTTAAATACCCTAGGAGACGTGACGCCACGTGCACTGCCCAGCGCGCGCGACCCCACGTCCCGTGATGTCATCGCACCGGACAGCGCACACGACGCCACCACTCTCCTCTACTCCTCTACACATTTAAGTGGCACTCATGTTGACCATGTGGATTTTAGTCGGCATGAATGATAGTATTGTGTAGTGTCTTAAAAAATTACTCACACCGACACGTGGTAACAAGTCACCTGCTTTCACTTTATTCACCTATTATTGCACCACTTGTAGGCACTCCTATAACTGTATGGTAATTTATATTTAACTTCTCCCCACTCTTATCTATTTGCACCTCACTTATCCTGCACTCAGCAGCTCTGCTCTCTGCGCTTCCGCAAGCAGCATCTTCGCACTCAGCGTCTCCGCACAGCGTCTTTGCACCCAGTGTCTTCGCACACAGCGACTCCGCACACAGCAGCTTCGCACACAGCTGCCCTCACCTACGCTCCCACAGACCCGCTCACCCGTCTGTCCCGGGCAGGGTGATCAGCCAGCACCCGCCCGGCGACGGCGTGAGGGTTGAGGTCCCGTTGACGGCTGGAGCGACAGCGGCGAGATGTTTTCACTCTTCGTCCCTGGCAACAACAACCCCTTCGCTCACACACACTCCCGCTTATATCTCCCCGCTCATCCCGAGGTCTCACGTGCTTCCACTTCAGCTCCTGTCAGGCCGGCGCCAGTTGTCACAATCTCTTATCATCACTCCCCATCTTCCGTCTCCCCGGCAACACCTCCAGTCTCAACGTGCACACCTGGTCGACCCTGTTTGCACCTGCTTCTCCCCTTAATTAGTGGCAGTTTGTCAGTGCAAACATCATGCTACAAACACGCACACCTGTTGCCCTCAGTTGCACCTGGTTAACTGCGCACCGCGTATTCTCTACATCCCCCCCCCCCCCCGAATAAAAATGCAGCCGTCCCGGCAGTCAAATCTATGCAAGTGTAGTGCCAGAGATACGCGCCACACGCTGAAGTCGATGTATGCGCGCACGACGTACAGTGGGAGCAAACGAGATCGAGGTGTTGCTGTTGCTAGGCGTGAGGAGAGGGCCGAAGACGGGTAGGGAGCAAATAAGGACACGGGGCGCTGATTGGCTGGAAGTTGTTGTTGAGATGTGGGGCCACGCTGTCTGAGGACGGTAGCAGGTGGCAGGGAGCAATTAAGGACGGAGGGCGCTGATTGGCCAAGAAGTTGTCGCTGAGTGGCGCCGCATTGTCTGGGAAAACACGGCGAGTGCCAGTGGGGGCTAGGGGGCGAAGGGCGTCGCGGGCGATGCCACCGATTGATTGGATTAATTGGCTGGGGGATAAAGAGAGGGGGTTTTGGAGCAGACGAGAATTTGCACCTGGGAGGAGAAGCATGAGGTTGGAGTTGAAGCAGCGGAGCCAGTAGCAGTGGAGAAGTGTAGGGTAGCAGTGGAAAGGTACAAGGTGGCAACGGAGATGCCAGCAGAAACGGCTGGAGTGAGACGACGAAGCCAGTAGGAAGCGGCTGGAGTGTGGGAGGAGAAGCTGATAGAGTTATGACTGAGTGTGACGGCGGAGCCAATAAAGAGCGGCTGAACTGAAGGAGAGAATAGAGAGGAGAGTCGACGGAGGAGAGATGGGGAGCGAGTGAGGCCGGCGGAATGCGGCGAGCGAGCGGAGAACGCGCGGAAGAAACATTGATCGGTGTTAGCTGGAGAAATGTTGATCGGTGTTGGTGAAATAAAGAAAGAGGAAAAGCAAGAAGCTGTCGTGTCAAGTCGAGCACTACACAAGCATGCGCGTATGTGTGTGACCGACCCCTAACAACACAATCGTTAGCAGTGACCGTGGAAGGCAACAATAACAATGTGAAGGCGTGTATATCTACTTGGGGTACACTGTGTATGACTCATGTGTGTGCACTGTGTGGATGTATACTGTGTGTACACTGTGTATGACAAATGTGTGTGTACACTGTGTGTATGTCTACTTTGTTTACACTGTGTTGTGTCCTGTGTGTACACTGTATGTCTACTGTGTGTACACTGTGCGTATGTCTACTGGTTGTACATTGTGCGTATGTCTACTGGTTGTACATTGTGCGTATGTCTACTGTGTACATTGTGTGTGTGTCTACCGTGTGTATGCTGTGTGTATGTCTACTGTGTGCACGCTGTGTGAATGTCTACTGTGCACTGTGAATGACCACTGTGCATACGCTGTGTGTATACTGTGTGTATGACTACTGTGCATACGCTGTGTGTATATCTACTGTATGTCTACCGTGTGTACACTGTCTACCGTGTGTGCACTGTGTGTATGACTATCGTGTGTACACTGCGTATGTCTACTGGTTATCCTTCAACAAGCTCCGGGATAAGAAGGCTCAGCTAATCGAGTCTCTCACCTTTCTGAAGAGATGCCGCGACTCTAAGGTAATACCAAACGCATTTACACTAACATCTGCTGCTGTAACTTCTTCTAATGCGAAACGAATTCTGTCTAGAACTAGCTTAGCTCTTATCTCAGAGAAAATCAGACTTACGCGCACCGAACTAGATCAGTTAGACAAGACACTCTACAAATCACACTTATCTTTGAGTGCAACAATGTCCACATCGGATTGGGAACATGTAGAAAAAATGACTGCCTCTTCAGCTGCCGCTATGTCGACTAAATGTAAGGACAACTTGATTTCCAAATTCAACCGCCTCTCAAACAAGAAACCGGACCCACACATTGAAAAGCTAGATGTTAACAAAGTCGTAATTAATCGCAGTAACAGTTCTATTTCTGAAGGTTTGAAATCCGTTTTAGCTAAAGGACTAAACTTTGCAGTCACACCTAGACACATACCAGTTAATGATATAATTGCTCGAGTAGATGTAGCTCTCAAGGGCTTGAGTCACATCGCTGCAGACGTAGCAAGATCTGAAATCTCTGCAACCCTCAAAAACGCTAAGATGCCAGCTAGCAACATCAGCAAAGATGAGCGTTTTGAATTAGCTCAATTAAAAAAGAGGGATGACATTGTCATCCTCTCAGCCGACAAAGGCAATGCCACTGTCATCATGGACAAAATAGAATACAACAACAAAATTCAAGAACTACTCAACGATGGCAGCTATACAAAAATAAAAAGAGACCCCACCAACAGCCTCGTCTCCAAAACCAACAAAATCATTTCTGCTTCAACCGCATTAATTGATCAGACCAAACAGTTCTCGTTGAAACCTTCTGCAGCCAGGCCACCAAGATTGTACGGCTTGCCAAAGATACATAAAGAAGATACACCTCTTCGTCCCATTGTCTCTACTATCAACTCCCCCACTTACAAACTGGCTCGTTTTTTGTCTGAAATCCTACGGCCTTTCACTGGAAAAACCACCTCTGCGGTACTAAACTCTACTGACCTGGTATCGACAATCAAGGGGATTGCCCTGTCCCCAGACGACCTGCTTGTCAGTTTTGATGTGGTTTCCTTGTTCACCAAGGTTCCTGTGCCTGACACCATCGCAATCATTGAAGACTTGGTTCATCAAGGACTGAATGCTGGGGTACCCCCCCTGGTGAGACACTGCTTAACCAATACATACTTCACCTGGAATGGAACCTTCTACAAGCAAACTGAGGGCACCCCAATGGGCTCCCCCCTATCTCCGGTTGTAGCCAACATTTTCATGGAGAAATTTGAGACTGACGCCATCCAGACTGCCACTCTACACCCGACCTTATGGAAGAGGTACGTAGATGACACTTTTGTCATCTGGCCACATGGCCGGCCTGCTCTAGACCAATTTCTCGACCACATCAATTCCATACACCCAGCCATCAGATTCACCATGGAAGTCGAAAAAGATGGCAAGCTACCCTTTTTGGATGTCCTAATTAAAAGGAGACCTGATGGTTCAATGAGCCATTCTGTCTACAGGAAAGCCACCCATACGGATGCCTACCTAAAACCGGATTCCCACCACCATCCATCCCAGAAGAACTCCCTCATCAAGACTCTATACCATAGAGCCCAATGCATCTCCGACCAGGAACACATTGCCAGTGAACTCAAACACGTACGCCAAGCTCTTAAGGCTAATGGTTACTCCGACTACACAATCCGCAAGGCCATCACTCCAACCGTCAAGAAGGATCCTGCTGAGGAGCCTTTCAAAACCATCACCTTACCCTACATTGCTGGGGTCACAAAAAAGATCTCCAAAATCCTGATTAAACACAAGATTCAGGTACGATTCAACACAGTACATAAAATCCGTGATCTGGTTCCGTCTGTAAAAGACGTGGTTCCAGACATACAGTACCCTGGCGTCTACAAACTAAGTTGCCTCTGTGGTAGCAGTTACATTGGAGAAACCAAACGACATGTCTCGGACCGCATCCGTGAACATAAAGCTGACCTGAAACACGGTAGGACAAACACCTCAGCCGTGGCAGATCACTGTTACAATTCAGTGGGTTCACATGACATTGACTTCTCCAAGACAGAGGTTCTCTGCAAGCCATCTGGCTACCATGAGAGATTCGTTCATGAGGCGATCCACATATACAAACACAGAGACAATTTCAACCGAGAAGATGGATTCTGGCTCAGCAATCATTGGAAGGACGTAATAAACCACTTCGGATCTTAACTGATTGTTGTTCACGTTTATGGTGACTTTCAGACCGCAGTCCACTCACTGGCATTAACTGTGTATCTTGTGTTCTCCACAGGGAATGCATTATTTGCTCCGCTGCGGATCTCCTGCCACCGTTTTCCCATTCACATGTTTCATTGCTTCTACATACTATTAACATGCCCTCCCTTTATTAATGCTACCCCCCCTCCCTTTGGTGCTGCTGATCCTGCATAATGCATGGGCATAATATGACTTTGAAACCCCCCCGCCCACCTCCTACGCATTTCCCATGAATATGCTAAATTCCTCTTGATATGCACATTCTTTTGTTAAGGCTCTCTTCTTCTTCCACCTCCAACTCAGCTTATATATAAGCTCCTAGCTTGACAGTGTCTCATTCTTCACCTGAAGACGGCTGCTTGCGTTGTAGCCGAAACGTCGTGAGAATTATTTGATTTTATTATGTTTTATTTTTATTATTTTATTACTTCCCTTCTACGTGACTTTACCGAAAGAACCAAGAAGATGGTTGTACACTGTGCGTATGTCTACTGTGTGAATGCTTTGTGTATGTATACTGTGTGCACGCTGTGTCTACCGTGTGTACTCTATATGTCTACCGTGTGTACGCTGTGTGTGTGTGTGTCTATTGTGAATACGCTGTGTGCGTGTCTACAGTGTATACGCTGTGTGTATGTCTATTGTGTATGTGTAGTGGCTTCCCAAGCGACAGAGACGGTGTAGTCGAGGCAGCACTATTATAACTAAACGGAATTATACAACACTGAGAAGGGGTAATGGCCCCTTCACCCACACTGGATTGGGATACACCCCTAGGCTATCTGCCTAACTATTATGCTCCCAGGTCCTCCGCTAAAGGCGCTAGGGGAGGTTACCTGACCTGGCTCAGCCAAGGCGCAGGTCACGACACCCAGCCAGACAGACCCGGCCCTTAGAAGGACATTGGCTCTGAGGCTTTGGGGCCACACCACTGGCTTGCTCTGCCCGGCCCTGAGAAGGACAGCGGGTCAGAGGAGTTCCAGGGTCTATCTGGCCGGTCTTCAGTCTTCACTGGCTCTTCACTCTTCGGCTCCCCAACACTGCCTCGAGCTTTCTGGCTCTCCGCCTTTTATACTAATTGGCCACTGAGGGGCAGGGCTCTGAGGGATCCAAACACACCCCGCAGCCCCCACCCGTTGGGAGGGGCGCGAGGGATCCAAAACCCACAGCCCCCCAGGGTGCTAGCTGTAACCGACGTGTTTGTCCCGTGGCATCCTAACGGCTGTAACACATGTGTTTCTTCCATAACACCCCTACATTACCCCCCCCCCCTGTACAGCCCACAGCCGTCCCGGCTGCAACTATACTTTACAATAAAGATGCAAACAAGAAACCGAACCGTGCATGCGTCATAACAACAAGAAAGAACCGAATGCCCCAATAAATAACCCAACCCACCTATACAAAAAACATTATGTACACAATATACATCCCCCCCCCGTTTCGACCGGATTTATCCGTCAGCACAGCCATGCCCGTCGCCTGCAGCAAGAAGGGACATAACAGGTAAGTGGGTACAGCGGCAACGAAACGAGTGCAACAAGAACAACATTACAAAAACCGCCGCGTTTTGGCGTGTGTCCGTGTGGCAGGTCCATCATAGGGGGCAAAAACCGATCGGGCCGGTGGTGGATGCAGTCCGTTCAGGCGCGCAAAAATCCGGCTTCCTGGAAGCGCAATCGCTGTCCCTGCCAGGTGGTGTGGGCGCCCGGGAGGGCATCATTCCCGAGGCACCGGAAGATGGACCGGTTAGTGGTAGGTCAGGGGTAGGCTCCGAAATCACCGTCAGGGAGTCAGCGAACACATCACATGCTCGGCTATTGTTATGTGGAGAAGAAGTGTGTGGCGCAACGAACGGCTTCAGACGCGAGGGGTGCACGTACCAACGACGTTTTCCCCACTTAATACGGACACATTGTGGCCGCATGACCTGTACAATTTCCACGGGACCCCTCCACGGCCGAAGTAATTTTGACGAGGTTGCCAACGGCACCTGAGGACAATGTAGCCGGGCTCTGTTGCCCAGGCTCCATGCATGTGTATGTGACTGGCGCGATCGCAACCTTTTGTTCACTTTTTGGCGAGAGTTGGAGTTCTGAACGGCTGCTTCCCGCACCTCGGCCAACTTTAAGATGTTAAATTTGATGTAGTCGGCCAGTTTAGATTTAGCGTGTGACTTGGAGATCCGCAGCTGGGCCTCAATAGGCGGATCAACATCGCGGCCGTACATCAAAAAGAAGGGTGATAATCTAGTTGCCGCATGAGGAGCCATCCTGTAGGCAGCCAAAACCCCCGGAATTTGAAGGTCCCAATCGGTCTGGGAGTCACACACCTGGTGACACAAGATGGACGTGAGAGTCCTATGAAAACGTTCCACCATCCCATCAGTTTGTGGGTGATATGGGGAGGTGCGATTTTTTGTTCATACCAAGGAGCTCACACATCTCGTGTAGAAGGGAACTAGAGAAATTCTTCCCCTGGTCAGTCATCAGCCATTCAGGAGCACCTTTGTCGAGGACATAGCCCTGGACAAAGGCCTCGGTGATGGCTGCTGCCGACTGGTTGGCGAGGGGTCAAGCCATAGGCCATCGAGTAAAATATTCAACGCCAACCAGTAGGTACTTATTACCCCTAGGTGTTGCAGGGAATGGGCCCAAAATATCGAGCGCAACGAGCTCATTAACCCGGGTGACCGTAATAGACTATAGCGGCGGACAGGCCCCCCTCGCTGGCGGCTTCCGTTGAGCGCACTGGGTACATGCCCCCAGGAGGAAATCGAGCTGGACCATGGCAAGGGTTTTGTGGGTTCACAGGTACAGGAGCCGCTCATGAGCAGCCCACACAGCCTTACCGCGCAGAATAGAAGGTACCACCAGCCTGTGGCGGCGGGTCTTCCCATCCCAATGCATGAGGAGACTGTGACGTAACCCCAACGTGTCAATCCCTGCCGCCCCCTGAACGGATCCCCCTGCGCGATGCCGCAACGCAAGGAGGGATGCGTCCTCCATCTGGTGGCAGCCCCATTCTGAAACGAACATCCCCAGCAAAGAGTCCCTCCCCTCCTGCTCGATAGGGCCCCCGGCCGAAGGTCCTTCGGTGGTGGCAGCAAGAACTAAAGCAGGGCTGTCACCTGGAGGTTTACAATGCCCCGATCCCAGGAGATAGGCGCACTCCGTGGTGAGTGGCAGGTGTGACAGAGCATCTGCATTTGTGTGCCGAACACCTTTACGGTATGTGGTTGTGAAATCGAAATTTTGAAGGACCTCGAGCCATCGAGACAATTGTCCCGATGGCTCTTCAACGCGCAAGGCGTATTGCAATGCCGCATGGTCTGTACGGACGGTGAAGTGCCGGCCGTACAGATATGGCCGATATTGTTGTATGAAAAAAACAATGGCCAACAGCTCACGACGGGTGACACAGTATCTCTGCTCTGCCGGAGACAAGACCCTACTGCTGTAGGCCACAACGCGCTCCACTCCCCCGACAACCTGCGAGAGCACGCCACCAATGCCCGTATTGCTGGCGTCCGTATCGAGCAAGAAAGGTTTGGAAAAATCGGGATAGCTCAATGGTGGGGCACCAACCAGGGCGTCGCGAAGGGAGCGAAAAGCAGCCCCCTCTTCCTGGCTCCTCAAATGTTTTGATAAAGACGATTACATCGTCCAGGTAGATCAAACAAACATCCCATTGTAAGCCAGCAATAACTTAGCTGGAGCTAAGTGGAGCCCCATAGGCAACCGGTTAAATTGAAATAGGCCGTGCTATGTACGGAAAGCAGTCTTTGGCCTGGATTCGTCATCCAAAGGGAGTTGCCAGAACCCTGACAGCAAGTCCAATATGGAGAAGAATCGTGCCCCTGCCAGAGCGTCCAGAGATTCGTCTATTCGAGGAAGTGGGTATTCATCGGCCACCGAGATGTTATTGAGGCCTCAGATGCCTCAGACTCCGTCTCCGAGTCCAGCGGACCCGTCCCGCAGAGTCGTCAAGTTGGCCAGGTTTGTGCGCGCGAACTGTCCTCCTCGTGTCCATAGCGTGCAGTTAGAACCACATTTGACCCCAGTTGTAGTGGCTTCACAAGCGACAGAGACAGTGTAGTCGAGGCAGCACTATTTATTATAACTCAACGGAATTATACAAAACTGCGAAGGGGCAACGGCCCCTTCATCCGTGCTGGACTGGGATATACCCCTAGGCTATCTGCCTAACTATTATGCTCCCAGGTCCTCCGCTAAAGGTGCTAGGGGAGGCTACCTGACCTGGCCCAGCCAAGGCGCAGGTCACGATACCCAGCCAGACAGACCCGGCCCTTAGAAGGACATCGGCTCTGAGGCTCTGGGGCCGCACCACTGGCTTGCTCTGCCCGGCCCTGAGAAGGACAGCGGGTCAGAGGAGCTCCAGGGTTTATCTGGCCAGTCTTCAGTCTTCACTGGCTCTTCACTCTTTGGCTCCCCAACACTACCTCGAGCTCTCTGGCTCTCCGCCTTTTATACGAATTGGCCAGTGAGGGGTGGGACTCTGAGGGATCCAAACACACCCCGCAGCCCCCACCCGTTGGGAGGGGCGCGAGGGATCCAAAACCCACAGCCCCCCAGGGTGCTAGCTGTAACCGATGTGTTTGTCCCATGGCATCCTAACGGCTGTATCAGATGTGTCTTTCTTCCATAACACATATGTACTGTGTGTATGCCTACTGTGTGTGCACTGTGTGTATGTCTACTGTGCATACGCTGTGTGTATGTCTACTGTGTGTGCACTGTGTTATGTCGACTATGCGTACGCTGTGTATATGTCTACTATGCCTACGCTGTGTGAATGACTACTGTGCCTATGCTGTGTGAATGACTACTGTGTGTACACTGTGTGTATGGCTACTGTGTGTGCACTGTGTATTTCTACTGTGCGTACGCTGTGTGTATGTCGGCTATGCATACGCTGTGAGTGTCTACTGTGTGCACTGTGTGTATGTCTACTGTGTGTGCACTGTGTGTGTGTGCACTGTGTGGATGTCTACCGTGTGTATGGTGTGTATGTCTACTCTGTGTACAGTGTGTGCACTGTGTATGTCTACTATGTGCGCTGTGTGTATGTCTACTTTGTTTACACTGTGTTTATGTGTCCTGTGTTTACACTGTGAGTGTCTACCGTGTGCACGCTGTGTGTGTACCGTGTGTACTCTGTATGTCTACCGTGTGTATGCTGTGTGTGTCTACCGTGTGTATGCTGTGTGTATGTATGCTGTGTGTATGTCTACCGTATGTATGCTGTGTGTATGTATGCTGTGTGTATGTCTACCGTATGTATGCTGTGTGTATGTCTACCGTGTGCATGCTGTGTGTGTACCGTGTGCACGCTGTGTGTGTACCGTGTGTACTCTGTATGTCTACCGTGTGTACACTGTGTGTGTCGACCGTGTGTGTGCTTTGTTTGTCTACGTTCACACTGTGTATGTCTACTGTGTGTACACTGTGTGTATGTCTAATGTGTGTGCACTGTGTGAATGTCTACTCTATGTACACTGTGTGTATGACTACTGTGTGTACGCTGTCTGTATGTCTACTGTGTATACACTGTGTGTACGTCTACTGTGTATACACTGTGTGTACGTCTACTGTGTATACACTGTGTGTACGAATACTGTGTATGCACTGTTTGTACATCTGTTGAGGAGGGGGGATGCCGTCAAGGAAAAGTGACGTCATGCCACCCGGGGTATTTGAGGGAAGACCCGTGACGTAGACTGGGTCTTCGCGGGGAGCCAGGAGACTGAGTGGTAGGGGAGTAGGGGGCTCCGGGATAGAGGGTAGAGAGCCAGGCCAAAGGGCTGCTTTACCCGGCTGGCTGAGTTGGATGAACCCTCGGTCAGTGTTGTTAGCCTGGTAGGGTGTCAGGAACTCCCAGTACCCTTCCCCTGGGGAATTAGTACTAACTCTGTGTTAACCCCTTCCCCTGAGTTAGACACGAGCCCTTACTAAACAGTTCGGCATCAGCCCCTACACGACCGGCTTCAGCGTCGTTCTTACCACACAACAACTGGTGTTGGAAGTGGCTTCCGTACGCGCGGAAATGTCAAAATCCGACGCGAAATGGAAGACCACGCTTGGCGTACCTTCGGTGGGGGAGGATGAAGCTGCGGCTGGCCTGGCGGAGACCCCGGAGTTCAGGGCCCCGGAGACGTGCCCCAGAGAGGTGGCCCGGCTGGAGCCGGAGGAGGCGGCGACTGGGGGAGCCGCGGTGCCACCAGCCGACATTTGGCGCGGCATGGCGGCCCAGTTGGAGCTGCTACAGTGGTCGGTGGCACAGCTCACCATCCCGCTGGCGGAGGTGGGAGCGCGCACACACATAGCGGGCGAGGGGGACGCGCGATTGTCGTGATTTGGTCGACATTGTCCCTGCCGCCGCAACTCAGGCTCCCGCCATTTTCGCACCCGCTGCGCCAGAGCAGGGCGCCGCCATTTTTTCCGCGACGCCGCCGGCGGCCGCCATTTTTCATATGTCGCTGGAGTCGGGCGACATTTTTCATGCGTCGCCAGAGTCGGGCGCCATGTTTTATGCGACGCCGCTTGTCATGGCAGCGCCCATGAGGGCCGCCGTTCCGCATGTCGCAGCGGACGTCGCGGCGGGCTCGCCGCGGGCCGGTGCGGTGGGGGCGGCTGCGGCTGCAGACGCTGATCGGGGGGCGACGCTGCCGCTGCCTGCCGGGACCACCGGGGCTCCACATTCGGGTGCAGGGGCTGCGGCCGCGCTGGCGCCGGCAACCGCCGCTATGGGTGGGTGTGCGCCGGGGGATGGGGCGGCTCACCTTCAGCTGCGTCAGCTGCCCCCTGTCACGCCATTTGTGGCTAAGGGTGGGGACTGGGCAGACTTTGTGCGCTGACCACGAAATCTGTGACAGTCCCACCCGGGTCACAGATCCTACTTTCCCTGAGGCTGCGCGACAAGCTGATGTTGGAGTCCCCGGGGACAGGCATCCTCCTGTCTTCCTCCAATTATTTTTCAAGGTTCGACGGGCTGGTGGGCGCTTTTACCGCAGTGGCGGCGGGTCAGGATCTTTTTTTGCAGGTTTCTAAATTCTGAGCCCACGCCGATCGCTGTCCCTGTTGGTGCGGTGTTGGCTCATGCCACCTCAGGCCCTCCTCCCGATGTCCGGAGGCCGCCGGGAGGGGTGGTAGTGGGTGTGCTGCCCGCGGGGAGGGCTGACGCATCGTGGATTGATGCGTTGTGCACCGAAAACAACTCGTTGTCCTCCAAGGAGTCCCAGCGGCTCCATGATCTCATCGTCAGGTTCGCCGATGTGTTCAGCCAGGGTAAATTCGATTTGAGACGTACCATTTTTCTTGAACACCATATTGACACGGGTGACTCCGCCCCTATTCGGCTGAATTTCACACTGCTTTAGCCCAGCGGAAAAAAATCGTGCCCGCTTCGCAGTTGATGACATGTTGGCGGCGGACATTATCTCCCCTTCCACTAGCCCCTGGGGAGCCCCCATCGTGCTAGTCAAAAAATGGGATGGGAGTCTCCAATTCTGCGTTGACTTCCGTAAGTTAAACAAGATTTCAGTGGCCGAAGCGTACCCTTTGCCTCACATGGACGATTCCCTCGATGCCCTCTTGGGTGCGCGATTATTTTCAACCTTCTGGCAGTTGCCACTGGATGAGGCCTCCAAACCCAAGAACGCGTTCCGCACACCCCAGAGGCTGTTTCAATTCAATCGGCTTCCTATGGGTCTTCATTCGGCCCCGGCCACCTTTCAGCGCCTCATGGAATTGGTCCTGGCAGGGCTGCAGTGGGAGTCTTGCTTAATTTACTTGGACGACGTGATCGTTTTTGGTCGTACATTTGACGAACAGTTGCAGCGATTGGAGGCAGTGTTCACCAAAGTGCGCGCCGCGGGCTTGAAATTCAAATCCCAGAATTGCCATCTGCTGCAACCATCGATGAAGTATTTGAGCCACATTGTGAGTGTGTCAGGTGTGGCCACGGATCCAGAAAAGACTGCTTGTGTCCGGACGTGGCCGACTCCTACATCTGTCGCTGAGGTGCGTAGCTTTGTGGGCTTCGCATCGTACTATCGCCGGTTCGTCCGGAATCTTGCGACCATTGTGAAGCCACTGCATGCACTCTGCCAAAGGATAGAAATTTCGCTGGGAGAAAGAGGAGGAGGCCGTTTTTGCGGCACTTCATACAGCCTTAGTGGACGCGCCGCCTCTCCCGGCCATTCCTCCTCGACACCAACGCCAACGACACAGGCATTGGAGCTGTCCTGGCTCAGGTTGTCGAAGGGGTGGAACGGGTGGTGGCTTATGGTAGCCGCATTTTGTCCCCCACCGAGCAACGATACTGTGTGACCAAGAGAGAGCTGCTGGCCATTGTCTTCTTTGTCCAATTATACAGGCCATATCTGTATAGTCACTGGTTTATCATCCAGACCGACCATGCAGCCCTGCAATATTCCCTCCGAATTGACCAGCCCTCGGGGCAGCTGTCCCGCTGGCTCGAGGTGCTCCAGGAGTACCCCTTCGATATCATCCATAGGAAGGGGACTCTGCATGGGAATGCGGATGGCCTTTCCTGGCGGCCCCCCGAGGGCAAGTGCACCTGCACCTTGGGTTCCAGCCGCTGCAAGGCCCCAGTTGATACCGCGGCCCAGTTGTTCGCATCGGCCGAAGCGGCGCCCGCGCTGGGTGTGGCGTTGCCTGTGGATTTTGGCCTGGGGCTCCCCCGGGAGGTATGGTCCCAGATGCAGATGGAAGATTCCTCTCTGCTGAGGCTGCGACGCCATGTTGGGACTAAGGCCCGGAGCTCGGCTCCGTCGGCTGCCCCGGAGATCGCTATTCATGACGGCCTCCTCATGCATTGGGATGCCCAGTTGGAACGATATTGTGTGGTGGTGCCCATTGGCTTGTGAGGTAAGTTGGCCCGGGCCACCTCGGCTACCACAAGACCCTGTTGACCCTTAAGCGGGACTACTATTGGCCGGGCGTGGAGGATGATGTCGCCACGACTGTGCGCGGAGGAAGGCCCCAGTTGGTCAGGATCGGGCCCCACTGCAGTCCATCCAGGTTTTTCGTGTAAATGAGCTCGTGGCACTCGATATTTTTGGGCCCTTCCCTGCATCCCAACGGGGACATAAATACCTCTTGGTGGGGATCGAATACCTCACACGTTGGCGCATGGCGTGGCCCTGGTGGACCAATCGGCCTCGTCCATCACGGAGGCATTTGCAGAAGGGTATGTTCTTGATAAGGGGGTGCCAGAATGACTCTTAACTGATCAAGGGCGGAATTTTTCTTCACGATTACCCAAGGAGGTCTGTGACCTCCTTGGGACGAAGAAGGTTCGCACCTCGCCCTACCATCCCCAGTCCGATGGGATGGTAGAACGTTTGAACCGCACACTCACGTCTATGTTGTGCCATCACGTGAGCATGTCCCTATCGGACTGGGACCTGTTTCATCCCAGAGGTACTGGCCGCGTACAGGATGGCCCCACATGCCTCGTCGGGGTTCTCCCCCTTTTACCTTATGTATGGGAGAGAACCCGAGCCACTGGTGCTTGTCCAACTGGACCCCGGTGCAGGCAAGAGGGGTTCCTCCATTCCCCTTCCAATGAAGGTTGCGCTTGATCGCCTGTGCAAAGCACCTCAAGCGGCCTTGGAGAACTCGGCCAGCTGACACGCGGCCACGGAGCGCTTGCCTAAACATCAGGCGAGGGTCGGTCATGGAAGGAGGGCCAGTTGGTGTGGCTGCACTGCCCTCAGGTGCCAGTAGGCACCTCCCCTAAATTACATCAGCCATGGCAGGGCCCCGTTGAGGTGGTTGGTGTCCGCCGGCCTCAGTGTGTCCGGATCCGGTTTGGCCGGCACCACTGGACCATGCACCCGTCGCGGCTCAAGCAGGTTGTTCCGTCCGCCTTCCTTGATTCATTCCCAATTCCGGGACGGCCAGCGGTGGACGCGTCCGACGGGCTGGGTCCTGAGGGTTGGGGGATGTCACCGTTACCTTGCCCTCCTGTATACCCCCAGAGCTACCGCCGTTGATGCCGCTATCGGTGGACCCGCCGGGGGAGATCCTTGTGGAGGCCCAGTCTCCATCCGGACCACCGCCGGTTACAGGGATGGACGCCACAGGGAGCGGTGGGCCGCCGTTGGAGGCGCCTGTTGCGCCGCCGCCGAAGGGGTCACCTACGGCGCCTTGCCCTGGCCACGGACCATCTGGGCCGCCAGCTCCATGGGCCGACACCGAGCGCGGGGATGGCCCAGCGGCGGGCACGTGCTCGCAGGGCAGGCGCATACGCTAACGGACGGCAGAACCATCCTTGGCCGTCCCGCTTGTCACCACTCGCCGTGCCGGGTAGCGGCTATGCCCCGCCTTGTGTTGCACCGGCTTGCCCTAATGTTTTGTTCTTCTAGCAGCCGGTCGGGCTTCGCGTTCTGGGGTCACGAGCGTCGGTCGTCATCAGGGCCGCTCGCAGGGTGGTTGCAGCTGGGTCGGCCGAGTTTTTTTTACGGGGGGGGGGGGGGTGATGTTGAGGAGTGGAGTGCTGACGCCAGGTCACACTCGCCTCGGGGGGAATGCCGTCAAGGAAAAGTGACGTCATGCCACCCGGAGTATTTGAGGGAAGACCCGTGATGTAAACTCACTTGAATTCATGATTGGCATGGTGGTGGATAGGGCTGGCCACAGCTTCGTGACCAGGAGTGTAGGCCATTTCCTGTTCAACTTGTGGTGTGACAGGTATGCTCATCATCATTCAATGTCACTATAAGAAGAATTCGCATTTTTGTAGCCAAGGGACCATTCCCTACTGGTCCACCATGATGTGTATGCTCATGATCTGGTAATGGCTACTCACTGGAGTGTGCTACTAAGAGGTGGGACCTTTTATACATTCGACTAAAACAGAGTATCTGCTTGGTATTTTATGTCATTCAACACTCCACCACCTTAACTTTTCATGAATAATCGAGCAGTTCTGCAGGTAGTGGAGTAGCTCCCATTCTTGGCTACTGTGCTCATGACCAGCTCTGACTTGGCCACCAAAGACTCACTTCAAATTAGTCGAGAAACGTTATCGTTGAGATGACTGCATCACACCATTTGGAAGATGCCTGAACTGTTGGTCCATACCAAGCTCTGAGTCGTCTTGACCAGAGTTATTCTGCCATATTCTTGGTTCTTTCGGTAAAGTCACGTAGAAGGGAAGTAATAAAATAATAAATAACAAAAATAAAACATAATAAAACAATTCTCACGACGTTTCGGCCACAACGCAAGCAGCCGTCCTCAGGTGAAAACCAGGTCTGTCGAGGCGCCTCGACAGACCTGGTTTTCACCTGAGGACGGCTGCTTGCGTTGTGGCCGAAACGTCGTGAGAATTGTTTTATTATGTTTTATTATTTTATTATTTTATTACTTCTGTTCCTCCGAGCATTCAAGCAATTCTAACCTGGGATTTTGCTAAATGTGTGCATAGTACAAATAGTTAAATTTTCAATACTCTTTGCTATGTTAGCTGAATTTGGTTTAAAGGAATGTTCCTTTTGTAGCCAGACAGCTGAAATTATATGTGTGGAGTTCTGGGTTGACATACATTTTGAAGATACCAAGGCTTCCAGGCATAGTTCTTGCCACTTGCCCTCACATTGTGTGCCTCAACAACCAGTGTAGTGAATTAGGGAAGCTTTTTCAATATATCATGAATTTATGAATACGTATAGAAGCAGAGGCCGACCGAAACTGAATTTCTGGTTTCGGCCAAAACCGAAAGTTTAACTTCCGAAAACGAAGCCGAAACCGAAAGTTTAACTACACTTTCGACCGAGACCGAAACAGAAAAGTATATAACCGAAGTTACTCAACACAAGATTCATGAAATATGTCATGATGCAATGCTACTTTAATTCAAAAGAAATCTAAAACTAATCATTCAGAGCCTGCAGTAAGGCCGAAACCGAAAGTAAACCGAAAGTTTAAAATTGACTTTCGGCCGAAACTGAAAGTATGCCGAAAGAGGCCATTTGACAACTTTCAGCACCGAAACTGAAACTGAAACCGAATTTCGGTCGCCTCTATATAGATGTGTAAGTCACGTGTGACTGTGTATATATGCATGCTTGTGTCCCGCTATGCTGACTTAGATGGTGTGGATATTGAAATTATCTATGCAGTTGAATCTTTCTCTGCCACATTTATCTGCAGAATTGGTCTGATGGAGGAAAGACACTCAGCACAGCTCAAGACAAAAAACACCAGTGCGACCAGTGTCCTTACTGCATGGATCACACTGGACACTTGAAGCAGCACCAGAGAACACACACAGGAGATAAACCCTTCAAGTGCACTCTGTATGGGAAAGCGTTTGCAAGTCCTCAAATTTGATTTGAAGCTTTCGTGACTGCAGGAATTACTCTTTGGTTCTTTCGGTAAAGTTACGTAGAAAAAAATTAAATAGAAAACAAACTTGAATCCATTCTAGATTTGAAGTTTTTGTGACTGCAAGGATTTCTACTCTTTGTTTTTTTTGGTAAAGTCACGTAGGTAAAACATTTTACTTAAATCCTCCACGTAGAGGTGGTTTAAACTTTATTTGAAGCTTTCGTGACTGCAGGAATTAATATTCTTGGTTCTTTCGGTAAAGTCACGTAGATCGAAAATCAAAAAAATTATGAAGACCGTTTGCATTTTGATCGAAACGTCGTGGGTTTTTTTCTTTTGTTACTTTGAAAGTATTATTTTTATTTTTCATTTTTCATTTTCTTTTTTCTTTTATTTTCGATCTACGTGACTTTACCGAAAGAACCAAGAATATGAACTCCGTTGTGTAATTTCTGAATGTTTGGAATGACCCAAATTTTGACCGTGACACCAACATGCAATGACCGATGCGTTTTGAATGACAATAACACGTTTAACATCCACTGATAAGCAGACGGTGCATATTTTTGTTCATGTTACTGGAGTAGCCAGGGGTGCCTGTCGGATTTGTACTGTGAACCTCTGCAATAAATAGAATGCGCTACCATAATCAACGTTTTTGGGTTTAGATCGCGTTTATTTATAAATGTGTCGTAACCCTCCACCACCCGACACGGCCAATCAGTAAAAATGTGTCACGTTGACAAAGACAAATAGTTCACTGCTTTAGCCCACCGGTGTGTTGAAGCCACAACATTTACACACCGGTGGGCTAAAGCAGTGAACTATTTGTCTTTGTCAACGTGACACATTTTTACTGATTGGCCGTGTCGGGTGGTGGAGGGTTACGACACATTTATAAATAAACGCGATCTAAACCCAAAAACGTTGATTATGAATAACATTGGTCGCGAAAGCCTACGTGTTAAACTGAATGCGCTACCACTTGGCTTCCCTCAATCTGAGTGTTGGCATGCCAGCCTGAATGTTTCTAACTGGAACAGATGTTCCATTTAGAGGGGTGTTGTATGTGTCGTATTATGAAATTTTGATCAAAATAATACAAATGAATAATTTTCCGAAAAATGTGTAAATTACATGAATTATGTTAATGTGTGTAATACAATGCATAAATTATGATAATCACGGAGATAATCGTAGTAATTTATGCGAATGCTTGCGATTATGTTAATGTGTGCAGTTATGATAATTAGGCTTAGCTTCGTTATCCAGAGTTGTATCAATCGGGATAAAACGATTATCTTTGATTAAACATTTACTGATTATCTTAGTGTGTTTATGTTATGTTAGGTCTCCAAATTCATATCTCATCGCAGGTAACAGTTCTTATGAATAAGACAGTTTTGCATGGACTGGGAACGAAGCACTCGAACACTTGGTGTTAAGCAATTTCTAAACAAACATATGACACTCTTATATGCAAAGGCAAAAGTATGCGTCAATAGATTCATCGGCAAGATTATGCAATTAACGAAAATAAATGACTAAAACATTTCTTATTCATGTAACTCAATGGCAGCAACTGCTTTGCACGATCAGTTGATATTGAACGCACCACCTTGAAATGGCAACCCTTTTTGAAACAAAATATAACTTTTTGAAAGTCTTATTCGTGTGCGTGTTGTGTGTGCGTTGTCCCCTTGTAAAATTTATATTTTAAGCAGAGGCAGGGCGCTGTGTCGGAGCTTGTGGGGTGGGGGAGGGGAGATACAACCAGCGGCCAGAGAGGTTCCTCTCGCTTGGGCGTGGCCGCAGCGAGCCCGTTCTGCTTTCTCTCTCCACTGCTCGATTGAGCGGCGTTGGCACGATGCTCGCCATCGCGATGATTCCGTCGTCGGATACCGCGCAGCTCCTCCACGAGTCGGCACGACGCTCGGTGACGCCCGAGTCGTGCTGCTCGTGCGCTCTCTCTCTCCACCGCTTGATGAGTGGCGTCGGCACGACGCTCACCGTCGTGGTGCGCGATGATTCCGTCGTCGCTGCTGGATGACGAGTTGGCACAACGCTCGCCGACATGGTGCGCGATAATTCCGTCGTCGCTGCTGGACGTCTTGTCTGTTCTCACTGGGTGTTGGTCAGTGTGTGTGTATCAAACACACGGAGCATTCGATGGCGCTCTCTCTCTCTCTCGCTTGGTGGCAGCTCCAGGCTTCTCCACTGCTGGATGATTGTTGAGTCGGCACGATGCTCGCCTTCGGGAGTACTTCTGCTGCTGTCCCTCTCTCCTTGATCGCTGCCAACTTCACACGGACACCCGCCCTTACTTCAGGCTGTGTTGACTCAGGCTCTGGACGACGCGGCTGTGCGCGCTCACCGGCTTGGAGCGCTCTGGCGATGAACGATGGCTCTTGTTGCTCATCCGCTGCTGCTCGTCCTTTTCGATGC
Source organism: Callorhinchus milii (assembly GCF_018977255.1). Classification (NCBI taxonomy): domain Eukaryota; kingdom Metazoa; phylum Chordata; class Chondrichthyes; order Chimaeriformes; family Callorhinchidae; genus Callorhinchus; species Callorhinchus milii. Next base: position 31,777 of record NW_024704864.1, read on the forward strand.
TCACTTGGTCGACGCTTGGCGATTTCCGCCCTTTCTACAGGTTGATTGCTTGTTGTCACTCGTCACTCTCTCTTCTCCGTGCTTTCCTTTGTTCGTGCAGCTGCCAGCTTCACTCGCACTTAACCACACCTCGCCACTTCGTTCTGCGAGAAACGACACCGGCCGTCGGTGTCGGTGTTTGCTCCCTCACAACGCTCCGCCAGCCAGAGCACGGCTGAACCCAGCCTCGACCCAGGTTGAACTCAGATTTCTGCAACTCGAACGACCCCTCCTCGTTCCATCTCTCTTCGAGGCACGATTCGCCCCAGCTCCCTTGCGAGCCCCGTCGCAACGCTGCGTCGCAAGCCGAGTCCCGAGACTGAGCACGACTCGAACCAGACTGCACTCAGACTGTCACTCTAACGACCCCACGTCGTCCCATCTCTCCTCGAGGCACGACTCGCCCCAGCTCCCTTGCGAGCCCCGTCGCAACGCCGCGTCGCAAGCGAGTTGCAAGACTGAGCGCGACTCGAACCAGACTGCTCTTCGTGATGTGCGCTTGTGCTTAAAACTCAAAACGTGAACACCCTCTCCTCTCTGCGCGTCTCTTGGTGACCCAGAGTGTGCTGTTTTACGTCAAGCCCATGTCTGTTTGTGTTTATAACCCAAAACGTAAAACAACCTCTCCTCTCTGCGAGAGAAAAACAAACAAGAAAACAGACCCCCCCTCTCGCGACCCTTTGAGTATTTATGGTGCCATCTGTCTGTGCCAGACCGTTGGAGACAAAGGTGGCTGAGGAGATTTTTTTTGCAATACATTTATGTGGTCCTGTGTGTTACATTTATTCTTGATATTTCTTATGAGTTCCCTCGGTCTTAGTATATCGTGGTTATTATTCGGTCTATGTTTAATGAATATTCGTAATGATCCTCGTTACATCATTATTTTGAGGGCTTTGCCAAGTTTGGTTATGCGTTTGTCTCCAGGGATTGGTGTTTATTCTGAGTTATATTTTAATGTCCTGAGGTTAAGTGTAACTAAGTTTCCACTTAAGCTTTCTGGAATTCGTATTCTTTAGTGTTTGGTAAGGTCATGTAGATAAAAACATACAATACAAATAATATATATGCGGTGAATACGAGTAATATAAGGGAATATCTAATAAAAAGCCCCTATTGTAGGCTGGTTGATTCTTTTGTTAATTTTCTACTTTTCGTTAAGGAAAACGTTAAAGAAAACGCGAGTTGCAACAGTTGTTTTTCTCTGCTCTGCACCTTATCCGTGCATCTCCAGACGTCTTGGGAAGGTTAGGCCATCGACCTTTTGTCCATCTGGATGTCTCTGACCTCTCTGTGCTCTGAAATCTTGACGTTTAATGGCCCTCCCCGTTTCACAGATTCCTGGTGTGCTTGTGAGTAGGGGCTGTTATCATTATTTAATTTAAAAAATATATATAGATATAAAAAAAAACACAATAATTTATTTTTTTGCCTTATTCTTAATATTAAATTTTGGAAAACAGGGCATAGATACAACAGGGGTCCACGTTTCACATGCCTCTAGAAGGGAGGGCATTACTGTGGCTGAGAAGACACGAAGCACAGCAATGCACAGCTGATGAAAATGTCGCCCGACTGATTCGGATCGCCCACATACAGTGAAGACATACGCAGTGTGGACATGTATTGTGTACACACAATGTACACACACAGTGTGCCAACAGGGTGCACACACACACCATGTACAGAGCGTACACACAATGTACATACACACAGAGCGTACACACACAGTGTACACAGTCTGCACATACGCAGACACATTAACAAGAACAACCGCCATTCGCCACTACGTGGCGGTGACGTCACCACTGCGCTTGTGCTAGGCTATGTGCATGTTTAGGCCACGTGAAGTGTCGAATAACCGCAGGCAGATCATAGGGCAGACTCAGGTGCCATGGGTCGACTGAGATAACTGGCCGCTGCACCACCTGTGCCTCCGACTGTGCCAACAGTGGACACACACATAGTGTATACACACAGTGTGTATACACACAATAATGTTCACGTTGTTGTCGTTGAGCTCACGCACCCAAGGAGTCAATGTTCAAGAGAAGGAGCAATGGAATAGGAATTTAAATAGACAAACTCTAACCCCGCCCTCTGACGTCATCACTTTGCATTACCTCATCGGCGTGAGACGCGAGGGGCGGTGTAACCCGCAAGTGACGTCATGTCACCTCCTGTTGCCGCGTGACGTCACGAGATATCAGTAAGCTGTCGCTCCGCGCACGCTCACTGAGATTCGAGGTGAGAAGTTCACATCGTGGTTGTTGTTGTCGTGGTGGTCATAGTTGTTGTTGTTTACCCAGGTAGAGACTCGCTCCTTCTCTCTCTCTCGTAGGGATATCAATTGAGTAGCAGCGAGTATGGAATCGATGTCCAGGTGGAACATTACAACGCGGGGCCTTGCCTCCTGCCCTCGCCTGATTGCATTTGCTTTAATTCTCTGCTTAAGTTTAATCTGTCTTCATCTGGCTCACTACTTTGAAACTTTTTTTAATTTTAAATATTTCTAGAGTTTTTATTTATTTTACCAGGCCATGCCCACTTGAGCTATACTGCTCTTTTTCAGAAGCGACCTGCCCACAACAAAGTGGCTTATCAACGTGTGGAAATGTCTGCCGGTCAAATACTCTAAACGCGTGGTGATGTTGACTCCAAATGTGGAGGGAAAACCGGAGGATCTGGAGGAAAAATACTTTGAGTGAGTGTACTCTACTCTGTGTGTGAGAGTACTCTGTGTGAGTGTACTCGGTGTGTTAGAGTACTCTGTGTGAGTGTACTCTGTGTGAGAGTACTCTGTGTGTTAGAGTACTCTGTGTGTGTACTCTGTTAGAGTACTCTGTGTAAGTGTACTCTGTGTGTGAACTCTGTGTTAGAGTACTCTGTGTGTGTACTCTGTACGAGTGTACTCTGTGTGTGTACTCTGTGTGAGTGTATGTACTCTACTCGGTGTGGGTACCCTCAGAGTCGGCGCCTCCCCCTGTCTGGCGGGTGACGTCACCACGGGCAGACCGGAGAGAGGAGTTGGGGACAGCAGCAAGCGGTGCGCTTGGGCGAGTGCTTGAGAGTGAGTCACGCGTGTAGAGTGTGTACAGAGCAAGGGAGTCAGTGTGTTTATTGTAATTTGTGTGTGATATATTGTGCTGTGGTGGCGAGATTTTAACTACCTCACATTGTATGAAGGATGTCGTGGGTTCGATTCCAACCCTGACGGCTTTATTATTTGTAGTTTACATTTTTTTCTCTCTCTCCACGTAGTGGCTTTGATTTTTCTCCACATTTAGAAACATGCATTTTGAGAATTTGGCTGAAATACATTTCCATATTATAAGCCACTAAGTTGAGCTATCATTTGTGTACAGGTCGAGTCTGAAAAAGAACTATGCAGCTCAGCGGAAACCCAGTGGAACACCAATGCCAACGGTGACGGCCGCCGCATTCTGGGGTGTTGTTGTCGGCATCTGCGTGGGGGTCACTCGCTCACCATTATCATGACAGTTTATTTGTGTTGGGACCACGTCGATTACACCCCTCTGTGGTCCCCTCTTTAGGGAGGCCTTGGTATTTAACCCTGGTGCTTCTCTCGCGCGGGCGATCTGGGACTGTCTCTCACGAGATGCCCCATTGGTCGCATACAGTGAGGGAAAAAAGTATTTAATCCCATGCTGATTTTGTACGTTTGCCCACTGACAAAGAAATAAGCAGTCTATAATTTTAATGGTAGGTTTATTTGAACAGTGAGAGACAGATAACAACAACAAAATCCAGAAAAACGCATGTCAAAAATGTTATAAATTGATTTGAATTTTAATGAGGGAAATAAGTAATTGACCCCTCTGCAATACATGACTTAGTACTTGGTGGCAAAACCCTTGTTGGCAATCACAGAGGTCAGACGTTTCTTGTAGTTGGCCACCAGGTTTGCACACATCTCAAGAGGGATTTTGTCCCACTCCTCTTTGAAGATCTTCTCCAAGTCATTAAGGTTTCGAGGCTGACGTATGGCAACTTGAATCTTCAGCTCCCTGCACATATTTTCTATGGGATTAAGGTCTGGAGACTGGCTAGGCCACTCCAGGACCTTAATGTGCTTCTTCTTGAGCCACTCTTTTGTTGCCTTGGCCGTGTGTTTTGGGTCATTGTCATGCTGGAATACACATCCACGACCCATTTTCAATGCCCTGGCTGAGGGAAGAAGGTTCTCACCTAAGATTTGACGGTACATGGCCCCGTCCATCGTCCCTTTGATGCGGTGAAGTTGTCCTGTCCCCTTAGCAAAAACACCTCCAAAGCATAATGTTTCCACCTCCATGTGTAGTATTCTTGAATGAGACAGAGACTTCGTAGAGGCTACACGCTTTTATTCCAATAACACTAGTCCTCCGGACTCACTGGGGGAACAGCCCAACCACACAACCTAGGGAGGTACAGTCTCCGGCTCTATTCTCATTACTCTCCTTCCCTAGCCTACAGCTACTCAATTACTCTCCTTCCCTAGCCTACAGCTACTCAGCCCACTCAGTCCCAGCGGGGCGGCATCCTCGAGGCTTGGGATCCAGGATCTCTGGCCGCACCTCCTTCAGCTTCTGGTGAGATGGACCCCCTCCGCTCTCCGGGAGCTGTCTTATATATCCCTCTCTCTGAGGGGCGGGGGTGTCTTGGGGCCCTGCCCCCTCCCCTCAGAGTGGTTCCAACCCCCTCTCGTCCCTGCCGGTCCGGACCGGTCCAGACCGGTACGTACCTCTCCCCTAGCTTGTGTGACCTGTGTGACCTGTGTCAACCTTGGTGTCAACCTTGACCACCACATCACCCCCCCCCCTATACAGCACGCAGCTATCCACATCCCAACCCTCAATCGCGAACCAGGAATTCTGAACACGACAAGAACAATGCGTGAGCCTCAACACAACAATAACAACAACAGAACAACAAACACAACTATCCCCAATAATTTACCTCAACCCCCCTGTACACAAGAACACTGCAGACACACCACACCAATGAACAAGGTGACTCGAACACCCAGGCCCCGCGAGGAGGCAGTGTATCTGCGACAGGTCTCAGGAGAACCTGAGACCCTTCGAACGAGTCCGTGTGGTGGGTCCATCGCCAGAGGCCAGCGTTCCTTGCGGAGGGTCAGGAGGGGCCAGATGACGGGCGTCCGGCACGTCCCGAGGCCCCGGGGACAAAGCCCGCGAGCCGTCTTCCTGCTGGACAGGCGGCCGGCTCGCTTCCCGCTCCTCTGGTGAGGCCACCCTAGGTGGACTCACACCTGCAGCATCCGAAAGAGTGGCAGGGGGTTTCGGAACAACAAGGGATCACGAGGCCCCTCCCTCAACCTGCCGGACACATCACGCGGCCGGCCCCTGCGAGATGAAGGTGTGTGAGTGCGTGGTGCGACATAGGGCTTCAGGCGCGAGGGATGCACGTACCAAGAACGCCGTCCGCACGCGACCCTAACACACTGGTCCCGAACGACCCGAACAATGTCGACCGGCCCCCTCCAGGGCCGCAGCAATTTCGATGACGTTGACAGCGGCACCTGCGGGTAGTGCAGCCACGCCTTATCCCCTACCGCCCATTTATACACCGTAACCCGGCGATTATACAGACGCTCGTTGGCCCGTTGCCTTGCCCTGGAATTTTCCTGCGCGGCCACCCTTGCCTCGACCAACTTCCGAATATTGAACTGAGCGTGTTCGGACAGTTTCGAGCGAGACGCCGCCGTCTGGACCCGCAATTGCACCTCCATGGGGGGGGTCGACATCCCTGCCGTACATTAAGTAGAAGGGCGAATAGCCCGTGGCCGCGTGAGGCGCCAACCTATATGCGGCCAGAAACTCCGGGAATCCTCAGGTCCCAATCCAACTGTGTGTCGTCTACCTGATGACACAACATAGAGGTAATGGTCCGGTGTAGACGTTCGACCATACCATCGGTCTGCGGGTGGTAGGGGGAAGTCCGGACCTTCTGCGTGCACAAAAGGTCACAAACCTCCCGCAGAAGATTGGACGAAAAGTTCTTTCCCTGGTCGGTTAGCAGCCGTTCCGGGGCGCCCTTATCCAGGACATAGCCCTGGAGAAACGCCTCCGCAATGGCTGCCGCCGACTGGTTGGGGAGGGGCCAGGCCATAGGCCAACGGGTGAAATATTCAACCCCAACCAGCAGGTACTTATTACCCCGAGCGGTGACAGGGAAGGGACCCAGAATGTCAAGAGCCGCCAACTCGTTAACCCGGGACACTTGAATGGACTGAAGGGGTGGGCAAGCCGCCCTAGCCGGGTGTTTCCGCCGCGCACACTGCGTGCAACTATTCTTAAGTCTTAAAGTCACTTTATTGTCAAGTGTGTTACATGCATGACATACAACACAGATGAATTACAGTCCTCTCTGGTCCCACGGTGCAACCAAGCAATTAAAAAATTAATCACAATTAACAGACATAAATAAACAATAAACAATCGGCGATCAACACAAGATAAATAATCAAAAATTAATAAACTTAAAATAAACAACAGTCAAGAATTTTTAAAATGTAAAATATTATTTAAATAAAGTATTTAAAGAAATAAGATATTTAAACCAGTGGTAGTGCGATGTAGTGCAATGTGCAGTCCAGAGATCAGGATGTACGAGTGAATGTGTGTGTGGGGGATAGGGTCAGGGGGCAAAGGGGGTGGGTGGGCAGAGGGGGGGAGTGATGGTAGAGCAGGGAGGGAGTTGAGTCTCCTGACAGCCTGGTGAAAGAAACTGTCTTTGAGCCTGCTGGTCCTGGCTGGAAGACTCCCGCAGTCTCCTCCCTGACGGCAGCAGGCTGAAGAGGCTGTGAGATGGGTGGGTGGGATCACCTGCAATCTTGATTGCTTTGCTGGTGATGCGGGTGTTATAAATGTCCAGAAGAGGGGGGGAGAGAGACACCAATGATCCTCTCAGCTGCTCTCACTATGCGCTGCAGAGTCTTGCGGCAGGACACGGTGCAGGTGCCGTACCACACGTGATGCAGCTCGTCAAGATGCTCTCAACGGTGCCTCTGTAGAAGGTGTGCATGATGGGGGGCGGGGCTCCTGCTCTTCTCAGTTTGCGGAGAAAATACAGGCGCTGTTGGGCTTTTTTGGCCAGTGATGCAGTGTTGTGACTCCACGACAGGTCTTCAGAGATGTGCACACCCAGGAACTTGGTGCATCTCACCCTCTCCACTGCAGCACCGTTGATGGTTAGCGGAGTATGCTGGGTGTGCACTCTCCTGAAGTCCACGACAATCTCCTTCGTCAAAAGGTCGGCGACATCGCGCGCCATTCCCGGCCAAAAAAAAATCCAATTGCAGTGTAGCGAGCGTTTTGTGAATACCCAAATGCAGGATGCGTTCGTGCGCCGCCCACACGGCCCTGCCCCGCAGAGCGGTGGGGACGACGATTCTGTAACGCCCCGAGCTGGCGTCCCATGACATGAGGAGACCCTCCCGTAACCTAACAGTACCTACCCTTTCTGACAATCTCCCCCTCCTCCGCACGACGGCGTAACCTGAGGAGGGAATTGTTTTCCATCTGGAACCGTCCCCATTCGTCCAGAGGCAGATCGAGGAGCGAGTCGCGAGCGACCAACACCTGCGAGTCCCCCTCGGCGACAGGTTCCCCATCGACCACCCCTGCTGCCGCGCCAAGGGAGAAGCTGGAGCGGTACTCGTGGCCGATTTGCATCTCCCTGAGCCCATAAAACACGCGCACCCATCACCCGGAGGAAGGCGTGACAAGCCATCCGCGTTTGAATGTTGTGTCCCCTTCCGGTACACCACCGTGAACGTGTAGTCCTGTAGGACCTCAAGCCAACGTGACAGCTGGCCGGACGGCTGGTCTATTTTCAACGCATACTGTAGCGCGGCATGATCGGAACAAACCGTAAAATGCCTACCGTACAGGTACGGTCGATATTGTTGAACAAACACGACAATAGCGAGCAGTTAACGGCGGGTGACGCAATAACGTTGTTCTGCCGGAGACAGGACTCTACTACCATAGGCAACGACCCGTTTGACCCCGTTGACAACCTGCGAAAGCACCGCGCCGATGCCGGTATTGCTGGCATCGGTGTCCAGGATGAAGGGCAACGTGAAATCGGGATAGCATAAGGGAGGAGCTCGGACAAGGGCATCGCGAAGCGCCCTGAACGCCCTGTCTTCCTCTTCCCCCCAATGGAATTTAGCCCCCTTAGCCGTCAGAGCATGAAGGGGTTTGGCGATCGTCGCAAACCCCTCAACAAACCGGCGGTAATAGGACGCAAAGCCTATAAAGCTGCGGACTTCCCCCACAGACGTGGCGTGGGCCACGTTCTTACACAGTCAGTTTTAGCAGGATCGGTGGCTATACCGTAGAACTGACAACGTGGCCGAGGTACCGCACCGATTCACGCAACAGGAAACATTTCTGAGGCTTAAATTTAAGGTTAGCCGATCGCACTCTGAGAAATACAGCCGCAGTCTGTCCAGATGTTCCTCAAACGTACGGCTGAAAATAATCACGTCGTCCAGATATATAAGACAAGAGTCCCACTGCAGGCCAGCGAGGACCAGTTCCATCAATCTCTGGAACGTCGCTGGAGCTGAGTGCAATCCCATGGGCAACCGATTGAACTGATAAAGGCCCTGTGGCGTACGGAACGCGGTCTTAGGTTTGGAAGCCTCATCCAAGGGCAGTTGCCAAAACCCGACAAAAGGTCCAAGGTTGAAAAATACCGCGCCCCCGCCAAGGCATCGAGCGACTCGTCCATGCGAGGAAGCGGATACGCGTCCGCCAGCGAAACCTTGTTAAGCTTCCGAAAATCCACACAAAACCTCAAACTGCCATCATGTTTTTTAACAAGCACAATCGGCGCACCCCATGGGCTGTTGGAGGGAGCCACAATGTCTGCGGCAAGCATGTCATTCACTGCCAACCGGACATGTTCCTTCTCTGCCGGACTCAATCGGAACGGATTTTGCCGAATGGGAGCGGAATCCCCGTATCAATGTGGTGTTTCAATAGATTAGTGCACCCAACATCGAATTTGTGTTTGCTAAAAACATCGGGAATTCACGAAGCAACATGCGCAGCTTGAATCTTTGTGACTCGGAAAGATTTTCAGCCCCTGAACAGAGAGAATCCATCCATGCCTCATCGACACCCACCTGCGTCCCGGACGCCGGCGCCTCATCGACATGAGCCGCGACGGAGTCAGTGTGCAGCGGCAGCGACGCATGTGCAATGACAGCCCCTCGGTGCACGACCTTCGTCCGCAACCCCGCATTCAGCACCTGAATGAAGGGCTGTCCATCTCTAGGCACAAGCGTTTGTGCACCCACCAGGTCCAACCCTCGCTCGGTCGTATTGGAAGGAGACAACAAAACCCCCGACGTAGCGTCTGCCTCCAGTGGTTTGCGTAACTGAAGCGGTATTAGCATCTGCGCACCCGGCGGAATCCGCACGGTTTCAGACGCCATAGCCGGAACAGTCGCGCAAGCTGTGCGCAGCCGGTTTGGTGAGGGCAGAAACGCCATCCGGCGGCCCGAAGGAAGCTCGATGCAGCCTTTGTCAATTAAAATTTTGATGGGCATCCTCCCCAAGAAGTCCGTACCCAACAAACAGGGAACGGCCAAGGCATCGGAAACCAAAATGGGACCAGATAATTTAATGTCGCCAATACAAATTTGTGCATTATTTGGCCAATAATCCCCAGGGAACCCCCATTCGCCGCAAAGCAAGGGACGGAGAACGGGGCGAGTGCCTGACATCTCTTTGGTAACACGTTGTATATGAGGTCGGAAATTATAGTAGCCGAAGCCCCCGTATCGACCAACAATCGAAATTGAATTCCCTCAATATCCCCGAGAATAACCGACGAGCCCGTCGCCGCGGCCACGACCCTGTGGGCCAACTCGGACCACTGAACCGCGCGAAGTGGCCCCCGAACATCAGCCCCATTCCGCTCCCACCCCTCAACGCAACGCGATTTAGTGGCGCGCCGATTCGCGGTGTATGAGATGCGGGCAGGGACCGTGTGCGTGAGGTGTCGCGACATGCCTGGGGTTCTTGTGGAGCGGCCGGCGGACGGGCGGACGATGGTGGACGACCCGGAGCCCGGCGCCGGGGTGCTGGGCAACCCGATGCCAGGTGACCCAGCTGGCCACAGTTGTAACACGTGACGCGAGCCCACGCCCGCGGGGATCCGTGTCTCCGCCGGGGTTCCCCTTGGCGAGGCCGGTCGGCCCCCCTCCAACTGGCGGCCCGCTGCGACGCGAAGGCCTGGTTATCCAGGACCTTGTCAACTCTTGCAGCGACCCGCGTGGCACACGCTGCCACCTGCCCATCCCGCTGGAGGAGCAACTCTGTGTGCAGGTAATGGGCCGCCCCCAGCGAGGAAAGGTTAGCTTCGTCTTTGACGTGGACGGCAATCCTCAGTTCCCGAGCCAGCAGCAGCAACTTCTCGAGCACGATGGAGTCCAGGCCCACATCGTCCATTCGAGGATAGGCCGCTTGAGCCAACGCCATCAGTGCACTCTGATAGGCAAGGGGTGTCTCGTCCGCCTCCCTCCTCCGACTGGCGAAACGATGTCTTGTTTCTGATGGAGGTCCATACACTAAGGCCATCCGATCGAGGGCCTCCTGCAAGGTGGAGCGATCCTCCGTGGAATAAGGAGGAACGTGGCCAAGGCCACGTCGTCCAAGGCGGAAGGCAGGGCTCGGAGAGCGATGTCTGCAGACCACCCAGCCGTCTCGGCATTGCCACGAAACGGCGTGAAAAAGCAGCCCAGTCCCCCCCTTTGCCGCGAAAACCTGCAGAGAAGGCAAGCGCTGTTGCAGCGCCGGGATGTAGTCCCCCCTTGAAGACAGCAGCGTCCCAAGTGCAGTATTGAAGCGTCTTCCGGCGGCAGAATATCCGACCGAATCGGCGGTCACCTACCCGAAAACTCTGCTTCTCCCGATGTAAGGCCGCCGATGCCGGATGTGACGCGGCCACCTGTGCCCCCTGACTCCTGGGCGGTTGACGTCATTTCCCCCGGAAGCGGTGACCCCCCCGGCGGAAGTGACGTCTCCCCCTCCGGAGGTGACGTCAAATTTTGCGCGGGAATGGCGCGTTTCTCGGCGGGAACCCTCCCATCCTCCGGCCTGGTCCTCCACCCGGCGCTCCCGCTCCCCCCAGCGTGAGCTCGTCGAGGATGGAGGCAGCGGCATGGAGGAGATCGGCCAGCCGGGCATGGGCCGACTGGATCGCCCATCCCGACGTCGCGGACTCCTGGAGGGCCCCGGAGAACCCGAGCCCGCCCCGCAGACCCGTCCCCCGGAAATGGCGCTCCCGCCTCCGGCTCAGCGTCGCCCTCGACGTCCTTCTCCTGGCCCCTGGTGAGCGCTTTCTGTCTTGTTTCCATGTTGGCGAGGTTCTTTGGCCGCTTCTGACACCAGTTGTAGTATCTTGAATGAGACGGAGACTTCGTAGAGGCCACACGCTTTTATTCCAATAACACTAGTCCTCCGACTCACTGGGGAACAGCCCAACCACACAACCTAGGGAGGTACAGCCTCCGGCTCTATTCTCATTACTCTCCTTCCCTAGCCTACAGCTACTCATTACTCTCCTTCCCTAGCCTACAGCTACTCAGCCCACTCAGTCCCAGCGGGGCGGCATCCTCGAGGCTTGGGGTCCAGGATCTCCGGCGGCACCTTCCTTCAGCTTCTGATGAGATGGACTGGCCCCCGCTCTCCGGGAGCCGTCTTATATATCCCCTCTCTCTGAGGGCGGGGGTGTCTCGGGGCCCTGGCTCTCGCCAGCCCCCTCCCCTCAGAGCGGTTCCAACCGCCTCTCGTCCCTGCCAGTCCGGACCAGTCCAGACCGGTACGTACCCCTCCCCTAGCTTGTGTGACCTGTGTCAACCTTGACCACCACACACGGCCTACGCGTATGGTGGGGGATGTGTGACGTCAGCAGGCACCCTGCGTAACGCTGCCGCATACGAGTGACATCACAGATGTGATGTCACCACTCACTTGCCGTGCAAAATACATCCATTCTTGTGCCCCCCCCCCCAAAATACAAAAGTCATTTTTTATACTTTTTGCATTGTGGACAGTCTGGAAGTTACCCACATGCCAAATTTCAAGTTTGTTGCATGTCGGGAAGTATGCTAAACATTTCGAACAGACACACATATTCACAAATTTTCCTTTAATATATAGATATACAATACTATACACTATACATGCACTACTATACACTACACTATACTCTACACAGATAACACTGTAACAATTTTTTTGTCCTTGGGTAGTGTTATTTCCAAATTGCTTATGCCTCAAAAGTACAGAAAATGGCTATTATTCCCCACAAACTGTGCTTTTGTGAACAGGACAATGATATTTTGAAATTTACCTATTTTCAAGAACTTTCCAGATATATTCAGTGCTCAGCAAACTCGGAGTAACTTCTAGAGCATTCTAGAACTTTCAAATACTATAGATAGTAGTGTAAATACAGGGGCTTTAAGCCCACCAGTTCAGTTTAGTTCCAGCTGCCTAAGTGGATACATATCTGCATTTTTCTGAGATGGAATTAAGAAGCTACAAGCATCCGGCAGACACATTTTGCTATGTCTGCGGCCAATTATCAAGACAAGAGCGAAAAAGTACTCTGTGGAAGCATCTGCTAAGATGTGTGAGGCCTACAAGGCATATTTTGGCATACCTGTCGGGGATCAAGATACAACTTGGGCACCTCATTTCACCTGCGAGCTCTGCAAAAAAAGCTCTGGAAGGTAAGATGGACAATTGTTGCTCGGAATTTAATGTTATGAAATTTGTTAAAAGCAGGGACACCAAGGCGCACGACCACAGACGGGACTGGCCACAGCGGACCGAGTTTTCTGTGGGGAGGAACAACATCAAGTGGGAGCCACTGGTGGACCCCGGAAGGTGCTGATGCCACCACTGCACATCAAATTGGGCCTTATGAAACAATTTGTCAGAGCTGTAGATAAGGAGTCGGCAGCCTTAAAGTACTTCAAGACTTCTTCCCTAAGCTGTCTGAGGCAAAGGTCAAAGCCGGTGTCTTCATTGGGCCACAGATAAAGAAGATCCTGGAGTGCAACGAATTCCGCAAGAAGCTCACTAGTAAGCAGAAAGCGGCTTGGAGCAGCTTTGTTGCAGTGGTTCGTGGCTTCATGGGCAATAACAAGGTCAACAACTACGTCGAGCTGGTTGAGACTGGTGAAGAACTACGGCACAATGGGCTGTAGGATGTCCCTAAAAGTCCATATCCTTGATGCTCATCTTGATAAATTCAAGGAGAATATGAGAGTGTATGCGGAGTTGTAAGGCGAGCGCTTCCACCAGGATATACTGGACTTTGAACGCCGCTACCAAGGACAGTATAACGAGAACATGATTCGTGAAAGGGATTTACAGTATAACCGTAAATCTCGATAAACTACTCCTGAATCCTTTGTAGTAATTTTTTAATTACTTTAGTATAAATACGTGTTAATTTTTATTCATGTTTTTTTTTGACTTTATGTGAACGAAAAGACAAAAATTCGCCAGTTTTCTGATTGAAAATAGGTAAATTTCAAAATATCCCTGTTCTGGTCACAAAAGCAAAGTTTGTGAGGAATAATAGCCATTTTCTATACTTTTTAGGCATACGTAATTACGAAATAAAACTTTCTAGCCAGGGACAAAAATTGTGTTACATAGTGTAATTGATGATTGTGTGTATTCACTATGTCTATAGACGTGTCAGGCTGTAGTAGATGCCCACGACTCAGCTCGCACCAGACGTGGCCAAAAAGGTTAGACGAAGAAAAAAAAGACACCACGTGAAAAAACCTAGGAACACAATGTTATAACATACGGATCAATTAGCCAATAATCAGAGGCGTGACTATGGGTGGGTGTGGGTGTGTGTGGCCGCGTTATGCGACGCTGGGGAGTGGGAGTATAGTGGTTCATATTCTTAGGTTTTTTTTCGGTAAAGTCACGTAGGTAAAATTTTTTGTTATGTAGGGTAGGCGTAGTCACAAACCGAACCTCTCCATAATAAAGGCTCAGTCTTTTGTTATGCAGTCTATTCATAGTCTCAAGCCGCACCTTACCATAATAATAAAAAGTGGGCCATTCCTGCCCCCCCCCCCTCAACCATTATATATACGGAGTGGTATCTCCTGTAATCTCTCATTTACTTGATACAGCTGTCGGGTTGTGACGGTTCCACCTGAAGACGGAAGCTTGTGTTGCCTCCGAAACGTCGTGATTTTTATTTTATTTTACTTTTATGAATTTTAATTTTTTACCTACGTGACTTTACCGAAAAAACCTAAGAATATGAATCCTTGCAGTCACGAAAACTTCAAATCTAGTATAGTGGTTACTGTGCTGTGCGAGGATCCCGGCGACCCGAGTTCGATTGCCACTCACGGCCACCGACACCATTGAAAATTATCCGAACTGGTCCTGGGCCTTCCCTAGGTGGACTCAAATGAGTACCTGGTGCGGTGTGTAAACATTGTCACAAGGATGATAAAGGCGGCCGGGTGTGGTACTGGCCACCCACCTGCTTGTGTCGGCCTTCATAGGTGCTTGCTAACAGCAACTTGCTCCGACAGTCTGTGAGAAGCTGTACGGGGATATTTGTATTTTGTTATGCGATGCATAGGGGGCCCAGTCGTCCATAATGTGGGGGAATGCATTCATCAAAACGTACCCGCGTCAAGCATGGACCAAGTCCCCGAATAACCGTATCTGCTGGCTATTGTATAAAAAAAACATGATTAAATAGAACAATTAACCACGAATACTAACAACAAAAAACATTGTTAGAAATGCGAAAGAAATTATGTTTCTGAAAAATTACACACGGCGTTTGTTACTGAACAGAAGAAGGCTTTTATTTTTGATAACTGAGATTCTGCATGCAATCAAGACGGCACAATAACTTAATTGTGAGTTTTGTAACCTTCATATATTTGTTTTAATTAATAACTGTCAATATAAGACTGTCTTGTTTTCAAACCCCAATATACGTTGCAGCAACAACAAAATATAGTTATTACCTAACATATTATTGTATACGGGATGAAAAACCACCCATCGCTGGATGGGCATGCAAACTGTTCATGTATACTGTGCATGCATGGTGTGCATGCAAACTGTGCATGTGTAATAAAGGACTCGATCACTGGGTCTGTCTCCGTTGTCCTTTATTCGGGTTCTTACACACTTGTCCCACACGGCCCTCGCTCAGAGTCTCCCCCGCTTGGCAGCTCGACCTCTGCCTTCGCTCCCGTAGCCTTCCGCGCTCCTGCAGCTCCGCTGCAGGTCCCTGGTGCAGCCCCCAGCTCCACCGCTGCTCCCCGTTCCTCCGTGCTCGGTCACCGCTGGCTGGCGGTGCCGAGTCTTACCGTGTGTGGCGATCTCGCCACTCCCCAACCTCAGCCCTGCGTGGCCTCTGTGGCGATCTCGCCACTCTCCAACCTCCGCCCTGCGTGGCCTCTGTGGCGATCTCGCCACTCTCTGTCTCTATCCCCAACTCTCTCTTCCACCCCGCTGGCTAGCGCCGTCATGAGCCCCTCAGCCACCAGGCTGAGGCACGGCGACCACCCAACGTGTTCTCCACTCTTCACTCCCCCGACTGACCCAGATGTCTTCCTGTCTCCCAACTATAACATCTCCCCACGTGACCCTGACTCCTCCCTCTCGGATCGTCACATCCGACCCGTCCATTTACGCCCGCATTACACATGCATAAGGTATGTTGATTACCCTATGATTCAGCCAACTGGTAAGAGGTATCCATTGTCATTTATATGCATACACCAACCATCCCCCCCCTGCTCTTTTTACCTAATTGACTCACAAGTGAAGACGACATTTATCCGCTCAAAACAGAAGGAAGATCTCCTCTGAAGGATCGTAACCTTATCGTGGTAGTGGGGTTTGTGTGTTTCAATGAGCCTCAGAGCTATGTCGCCTGGAGTCTTGTACTCCTGCTAGGGTCTCCCTTGGCGAACAGGTCTGGGGGAGGTTCAAGACAAATAACGGTATATCAAGACAAATAACGGTATACCGACACCCCCTGGAGCCAGGCCTGGGGGCAGTGTTCGCCGGCGAGCGCCTGGTGGCCGGATGACCCACGTAACCCGGGCGGGCCCAGCCCGAAATGACTACGTCGCGCCGTTTGCCGGCCCACCATCTGCAGGACAAAGGGTGAGGGCGGGTGCGATACCAGTATGGCAGGGAGAGGGATGATTTTGAATGGACTAGACCTTGGCAATGGACACTATTAGGATGTGTAATGTGACGTCATTGGTGGGGAAGGAGCCCGAGCTGACAGAGGAAGTGGAAAGGTATCGACTAGACATAGTCGGCCTCACCTCCACACACAGCATTGGCACTTTAACCAAAATTCTCGATCAGGAGTGGTCTCTCTCCTATTCTAGAGTAACCCCTGGTGAGAGGCCCCGGGCAGGTGTGGGGATTCTCACAAGTCCCCAGGTGAGTTCTGTTCAGTTGGAATTTGTCCAAATGGATGAGAGGGTCAGCTCAATTAGACTTCGGGTCTCAGAGAGGACAACTCTGACTGTTGTCTGTGCTTGTGCACCAAACAGCAGTTCAGAGTATTCGGCCTTCTTGGAGACAATGGGTGCAGTGCTCGAAAGAGTGCCATCTACCGACTATATAGTCTTACTGGGCAACTTCTATGCTCACGTGGGAAACAATAGAGATACCTGGAGAGGCGTGTTTGGGAGGAATGGACCCCCTGATCTGAACTCGAAAGGAGCGATGTTATTGGAATGCTGCGCTAAGCACGGAATGTCAATAACAAACACCATTCTTTGGTTCTTTCGGTAAAGTCACATATAAAGATAAAAGAATACATTAAATAATAGCATACTACGACGTTTCGATTGCAACACAAGCAATTATCATCAGGTATAAAAGAAATAGCAACAAAATCTAACCAGAAAACTATAGACAGACATATAAGCAGACAAATATCACAAAGATACACAGAGAGAGAACACGTATCGGCACAAAGAGAGAGGGATCGTCTCTGTGACGAGGCCTTAAATATAGAGAGGGGGCGGAGAGAGGGAGGGGGCAGAGAAAAAATTAGCATGTCAATGAGTGGACGACGACGTGGCAAGCTTGAAAATTAGGAGAAAGACACACTAAAATTAAATAACCGAGCAAAAATATCGAAATGTAATGTAATGCAACACAGAGAGTTGGTCAACACACAATTAATGCATAGCCTGGTTGATTACGTATTTCAAAGATTGCTAAGTTATAATTTTAGTGTGAAAATTCCAAAGAGAGGACACAGGCAGAGAGAGAAAACAAAAAACCAGAGAGAGAGAAAAAAGATAAGCTTAAAACTTCCCTGTAGAAGTGGTTCAATCTTAATTTAGGAGCTTTCGTGACTGCAGGAATTATTCTTTGGTTCTTTCGGTAAAGTCACGTATGAAGATAAAATAATAAATTAAATTTTATCTTTATACGTGACTTTACCGAAATAACCAAAGAATAATTCCTGCAGTCACGAAGCTCCAAAATTAACAAACACCATGTTTGAATACAAAAATGTTCATAAGTGTATATTGTACCAAAACACCTTGGGCGAAGGTCAATGATTGACTTTATAGTTGTGTAGTGAGTCCAACTGAGTCGCCGACGTTATCTTGGGAGCAACTCTTTATTTAACACAACAGTATGTAACATAACGCAACCTACGTTCGGGTCTCGAATGCCCATCTAACCACGCTATGGCAGAACTAGACACGGTTCGCCATTCCCGGTCTGAACCACAAGCCACGCGGTCCTGGACCGCGTGGCTAAAGGCTTCTCCCTGACGTGGATCTTCGAACACCAACACTTGAAGAACCCCGAACTCCTCACGGAGTTCTTGTTATATGCTCCTGGGCTGGGGCTGGCTCCGCCCTTAGCCCCGCCCACCTTCCAGGCTCCTCAGGCTCCTTCTCGAATGTTCTCGAGAGCTCTCCCAGACCACGTGACTGCCCCTCGGCCCCCGTCCACTGGTGGCCCCCCTCTAGTATCGTCCAGTCACGTGACAACAGGTCAGCCAGAGTATCATGCCCAGAGTAACCCTGACTGGCTGACGCTCGCTCTCGCTCCCTCACTGGGAGCCGACACCCCACACTGCTTGCGGTGCCTCCGCGCTAACCAGCGCTCACCCAACCACCGCTAGTGTTGGTACTGCAGCCCGCAAGTCCCGGCACCACACAGTGACAAGTACAGTCACTACAGTTGTATCATCAGACCTAAGGACATATGTTCTGGAAATATGAGCGAAGAGAGGGGCAGAGTTGTCAACTGATCACCACCTGGTGTTAAGTTGGATCCGATGCTTGGGACACCGACCAGATAGACGTGGAAGGCCCAAACGAATAGTGCGCATTTTCTGGGAATGTCTGGCAGAAGACTCGGTGCAGAAAAAAATTCAACTTCCACCTCCGGGACAACTTCTCCTAAACTCCAGTGGAGGTTATGGACATTGAGGCCAAGTGGACAATGTTCAGGACCTTGATTGTCAATGCAGCTGAGAAAATATGTGGCCTGAAGGCAGTTGATACCTGTCACAGCGGCAACCCGAGGACCCACTGGTAGACACTAGTTGTGAGGGAAGCTATCACGTTGAAGAAGGAGGCAACGGTAGCAGTCGCTGAAGGGAAAGCCCAAGCATGGGAGGAGTTTAGAGAGGCCATGGAGAGCAATTACCAGGCAGTCTCAAATATGTTTTGGCAAACCATCCGACACCTTAGGAGGGGTCGACGGGACGTGGCCCAGGCTGTTTACAGTAAGGGCGGCGTAACATTGACCTCAACTAAGGAGATAGTCGAGAGGTAGAATGAACACTTTGAGGAGCTCCTCAACCCAGTGGACATGCCCTCCTCTCAGGAGGCAGCCCTGGAAACAGCTGGGGGGTCAGATCCAGCATGGCTGCTGAAGATTTCTGCGTCAGTCGAGGGCGTTCGGAGCGGCAAAGCTGCTGGGGTGGACGAGATTCGCTCAGAGTTGTTGAAAGTGCTGGGCAGGGTAGGCCTGTTGTGGTTAACATGCCTCTTCAATGTTTTATGGAAGACGGGTACAGTACCTCTGGATAGGAAAATTGTGGTCGTGGTTCCTATTTTTACAAAAGAGGACCAGAGGGTGTGCTCCAACTAGAGAGGAATCACACTGGTCAACGTCCCAGGTAAAGCATATTCCAAGAGTGCTGGAAAGAGGCTCCATCCGGTGGTCAAGCCTCAGATTGAGGAGGAACAATGCGGATTCTGTCAAGGTCATGGAACAATGGACCAGCTCTTTTCGCTCTCGTAGATATTTGAGGGGTTATGGGAGTATGCTTCTCCGGTCTACCTCTGCTTTGTCGACTTAGAGAAATCATATGACAGAGTTTCCTGGAATGTCATGTGGAGGTACTGTGGGAGAATGATGGAATGGTGCCACTTTTGTGTTTTGTCCGGTCTCTCTATTTCCAGAGTGAGAGCTGTGTCCATATTCTTGGTGTTAAATCAAAGTCGTTCACTGTGGGACTTGGACTCCACCAAGGGTGCGTCTTTACTCCACTCCTGTTTGTGATTTTCATGGACAGGATATCAAGGTATAGCCGAGGTATGGAGACTATCTAGTATGGAGGCATGGCGGTGGCATTGCTGCTTTTTGCAGATGACGTCCTTTTTGCCTAGTCAGTATGTGATCTCCATCGTGCACTTGAACGTATTGATGCTGAGTGTGAAGCATCTGGGATGAGGGTCAGCACCTCCAAATCTGAGGTCATTGTACACTCCCGGGAGATGGTTGTTTTTTACATCCAGGTGAGGGGGAACAGCTGCCCTCAGTGTAGAAGTTTAAGTACCTCATGGTCTCTTTCCCAAGTCATGGTATTTGGGAGCGGGAGATCGGCCAGCAGATCGGTGCAGCATCCGCAGTGATATAGGTGCTAAACTATTCTATGGTAGTGAAGTGGGAGCTGAGTTTTCAAAGAAAACTCTCGGTTTACAGGTCCAACCTACGTTCCCACACTCACCTATGGTCATGAGCTTTGGGTAATGACTGAGAGGATGAGATCGCGGGTAAAAAGGGGCTGAAATGAGGGTTCTCCACAAGGTTGCTGGGTTCACTTTCCGAGATCGGGTGAGAAGCTCGGTAATCCAGGAGAGACTCAGTCGAGCTGCTGCTCCTCCGGTTCTAGAGGAGCTAGTTGAGGTTGTTCAGGCATCTGGTGAGGATGCCCCATGGTAGACTCCCCCTTGAACTCTATCAGGCACGTCCCACTGGACAAAGACCCCGGGAAATGGTGGCAGGACTATGTCGCTCAGCTGGCCTGGGAATGCCGAGGAATTCCAAGCTGCCAGGGAAAGCGAGGTCTGGACTGACCTACTCAACATGCTGCCGCCGCGACCCTCACCAGGACAAACAGATTGATAAAAACAGTTAACGAACAGGAGGACGATTTCTCTACAACTCTGGCTGTTGCCAGAAAATGCTGCTTTTTGTTATAATTACTGACGAAGCGTCATGGTTGTAAATGTTGTCGTGGGTTTACTCTCCAACACAACCGGTTAGTGCTGAACAAGTAACACATTGGCATGTTTTGTTTACGTGACAAACCTCACTAATTGGTCATGTCGGGTGTTGGCGAAATTAACGAAACATATTTACGCGATCTAACCCAAAAACCTCTTATGCATCCGTAGATATTTCAGTAAAAGCGAGTCGGGAGAAAGGAGTGGGGCCCACATTTGAATTTTGCATAGACCCTCCCTCCCCATTGAATTAGGCACCGGTTGCACCGTTGTTATTGAGAGGTTACACAACACCCTAGGACATGAATAATAACGACATCCAAACAACTCGTGAATGAACACTTTCGAGTTGTGGAGCCGCAAGATAAGGCAAAACCTGCTCCTGAATATATATTTTAACTTTGTATTTACCGTATGTTGGACTGCTTTCGCGCTGTATGTAGCCAACCGTGCTCATTTTAGCTGTTGTGGGCTCAAACCCGTGATCTGCTTTTCCTCGGGTTAATCGCAGCCCTCATGCTGTCGTTTGTCGCCCCCTGTCTGTGGCTCGTTGAATGTTTGCGAAGTGACTCCGGCACCTCAGGGAGTGCCCAAAAGGAACCCACCGAGTCACGTGTTCACTAGTCACGTGATGTTGTATGTGCAGTTTATCATAAACTAGCGGGACGTACTCGGCGTTGCTTACAGACACATCGACTTACATACACACACAAAGATCCCCCGTATAGCCTTAACAGACTGGCGATGTTTACACACTGCACCAGGTACTCATTTAAGGCTGAGTCGACCTAGGGTGGCCCAGGACCGGTACAGATAATCGTCACTGGTGTTGGCCGTGAGCTTGAATCGAACCTGGGTCACAAGGTTCATAGCGCAGCGCGCTAACCACTACACTACCGCTCCCCACTCACACACACATACACACACAAATCAACCTACACACACATATGGACTTACACACACACATAGACTAAGACACACACGCGAAAGAAAATTTCCCCCTCACCCCCACTGAACGCGTGTCACTTGGTAGAGGCCGTCCCCCCCACCGAAGGCATGCGAGTTGGTATGCCCGAGCGCACGTAAAAACTTAATAAAAGAGAAATCTCACTAAATCGCTAATTTATCTAATTCAAAGTTGAGGGACGTCAAAAACGATTAGCGTTTGCCCATCGCGGGGCTTACGGCGTGATACCTGGCTAATTTTATTTGACGTTAACCCCACCATTTGAGAAACAAATCCTTCGCAAGTGTGTGAACACACAGACGGACAGACAAAAAAAATGTCTTTTATAGGTAAGATTATCCGGCACACGATTATCCGTCTGCTTCCAACATTATCTGGCGGTCCCAGGCCGATCCGTCGAAACCGGCAAAACTGCTCCAAAGGCTTTAAGCAGTCCGGCGATCGGCACCGTGTATGTGACGAAGAAAGTAGCTCCGTTTTATTTCAGTGTTAATTGTTACATACAGTACATTATACACTACATACAAAAACTTAAAGAATGAAAATACTAGACGTATATACATAATCCCATGCAGCGTCTTCGAGATTGGAGTGGTAAGTACGGTACAGTAATTAGGCACTTTTTACAGTAGGATATTTTAGTCTATTTGTATGTTTATTGTTGCCAATTTCACATAGTAAACGAATATAAAGCACAACACCTAAAACATTATATAATGCAGGAATGTGCAAAAACAAGCTATTTTAAATAATGATAATGGAGTGATTATCTGGCATTTTTTGAAAATCCGGCGCCCCCTTCCCCCAAGCTGCCGAATAATAAATGATCAACTTTATGTAATCGATTATTTACTACTACTTATCTACTAAAATGGGACCTTTTGGCAGTATCAAACTATAAAAAAATAGAAATGGTCGTTACCATTTCTATAAATAAAACAGTAAGATTTCGATTTAAAGCTTTCGTGACGAACTGGCGCGTTCTATTTATGTGACAAACCTTGCTAATTGACAGGTGGCGGCGGTTTTAACGACACTTGCGCGATCTCACCTCAACGAACACCTTCATGCATAATATTGGTGTTGAAAGCGTACTTCAAAGTGTTAAACCAGTTATATTTTTTGGTTAGCTTCAGGAAGCAACCGTAAAAGACGGAGGAAGTCCACCTAAAAACAAACTCCAAAAAGGCACCCTCCGGTGAAGAATCGTCGCGCGTGATCTCCACCATACTGTGTGGCAATGTGCGTAACGTTCACGCGCTTAATTTAGAATTGAGATCACCATCTAAATACGGGTAAAAACAAATCGTGGCCGTATTTTAAAACGGCAAGCGCTTTTGAAAAAAAAGTGTCACTGTTGATAATGCGGCCATTGTCACCCACAGATGGATGTGCCTCACAAAATGTACGTGGCGAAGCCCTTACCTCAGGGGTCTCAAACTCAAATTACCTGGGGCCGCTGGAGGCAGTATCTGGGTGAGGCTGGGCCGCATCAGGTATTCCTCAAAACAAACTTTGCTAAAAAAATCCAAACTTCTCAAATGTCATTACTAACAGTTATTTAACTTCAATGGGTTCTTCTGAACATGAATAGAATATTGAAGAACATGAACGGTTCTTCATGGGACCTCCTTTGCCAGTACCAAAATATACTAATAGGGTTTTTCCCCTTTTTCTGGCAACAAAATTGACACCTTTTTGCAAGGAATCATGCTTACATTAACCACAATACTTGCAGTCAAATGCAAACAAAAAACAATACTCTGATAATTTATGCATTATCCTTGAAACTGATTGTTCCACACCAGAGACAGCTTTCTTTAGAGCCTAGTCTCATATGGTATTCGACCAGATGACGGCGTCATCAGAGTATTGTTTTTGTTTGCATTTGACTGCAAGTATTGTGGTTAATGTAAGCATGATTCCTTGCAAAAAGGTGTCAGTTTTGTTGCCAGAAAAAGGGAGAAAACCCTATTAGTATGAACGGTTCTTCTGAACATGGCTTCTCTTGCCTACTTCTTGCTGCCAGAGACCTGGCAGCGCTTCCTCTCACATAGCTGAGCCACATTTGGCTTGAGGGAGGAAGCAGTTGAGACCCTCAGTATGGCTTGAAGATGATCATCAGTAAGTCTGGACCTGTACTTGGACTTATTGAAGTTCAAGGTGGAGAAGAGCTTTTCACACAAATATGTGCTCCCAAAAAGGCACATTGAACATTCGGGAAAGCTCAGGGAAGCTGGGGTTCAATTCTCGCAAAAATTGCCCAAGCTTGTCTTCTTTTCCACTCACCTCCCTGAACTTGGCTTTGAGGTCAGAGTTGCACTGCAGGTCAATGAGCTCCATTTGAAGCACAGGAGGGGCATCTTGCACATCAAAGGAGAAGGGATCCGCAAAAATTTGAAAAGTGGCTCTGTGCGTCTTGAAGTCTGCAAATCTGTGATCAAATTCCTCCTGTAGCCTCAAAATGGCATCAACATACTTCTCACCACTGAATGGTGTGCCTGCATTCAGGAGTGCCTTGCATGCTGGGAAATGGCAAAGGTTTGTCTGAGAGAGCTGGGCTTTCCATAACACAAGTTTTGTGGAGAATGCTCTCACGTTGTCATAGGCAGCACTGACGAGCTGCCCCTGGCCTTGTAACTTCTTGTTCAGTACATTCAGCTCATGCGTGATGTCAACAAGAAAAGCTAAGTCCATGAGCCATTTGGGATCACTTAGCACAGGAACAGCCACCCCATCCTTCTCCATGAAGGCTTTCACTTCTGCTCTCAACTCAAAAAATATCTTCAAGACGTTTCCCCTGCTGAGCCAACGTACCTCGGTGAAGTAGAGCACATCCTCATATTCTGACTCCATTTCCTCTAAAAAAGTACGGAACATCCGGTGCTTTAAGCCCCTGGATCTGATTTGGTTGATGCATTTCACAACAACAGACATCACATTGTCAAACTTCAGGCATTTGCTGCAAAGGGCCTGCTGATGGATGATGCAGTGCAGAGCAATGGCCTCCTCCACACCCTCCTCTTCTAGTTTTCTTTGAACAAGTGCCACCAGTCCATTTTTCCTCCCTGTCATTGATGGCGCTCCGTCGGTTGTTATTCCAACAAACTTCTTCCATGGCAAACCGGCATTCACAATGGCATCACACAGCTGGCAAAATATCTCCTGAGCGGTGGTGTGGCCATGCATTGGAATTACTGTGAGCAACTCCTCCATCACTTCAAAATTGTCATCAACACCACGGACATATATTGTGAGCTGGGCAGTGTCAGTGATGTCTGAACTCTCGTCAAGAGCGACTGAGTATGCATTGAAAAATTTGGCTTTCTCACGCAGTTGATCATAAATGTCACTTGACAGGTCAGAAATGCGCTCTGCCACGGTGTTAGCAGAAAGGCTGATGTTGCTAAACTGACCTTTCTTTTCCGGACAGACTATACTTGCAGCCTGTAAGATGCACTTTTTGATAAACTCGCCTTCTGTGAATGGCTTTCCTGCCTTAGCAATCATCTCACTAACCACGTAGCTTACTTCGACTGCTGCATTATTCTCTTTGGTTGCTTTCTTGAAGACATTTTGTTGCCTCAGTAGACATGTTTTAAGATTGGCAACCCGGTTGGCTCTCTCATCTCCCTGGTATTTTGCATACTCCTCAGCATGTCTAGTTGAGTAATGACGTTTGAGGTTGTATTCCTTGTGCACCGCAACTTTTTCTGTACAAATAAGACACGTCGGGGTGCTCATGTGCTCAACAAAGAAATATTGCATCTCCCACTTTTCCTGAAATTGTCTGTGCTCGTCACCAACCTTTCTCTTCACTGCAGGCTTTGAAAAAGACATGATTGGGGCTGTGTGACAAGATATATATTCATTCCACTTGCTGTCCCTCACGCACGGAGACGTAATTTCCGCAAATGCACGTCATTTCCGCTTTTTCCGGTAACAACAGGTGCATAGATTATGGGGGGGGGGGGGGTGTAATGCGTTCCCATTAGATTTCGTCCCCACACCCCAGTCACAGGCAGACACAGCTGTAGCGGCTGCTACTATACACGCTTCTCTGTTCAAAGCACGAGCTGTGGATCTGTGCTTTGACGCGCTCCGGTGCGCGCACAGTGGAGAGCCGAAAGAGGGAGAGGAGAGGACTATATGAGGCAGCGTCATTGTGTGATCACGGGGTTCAAATGCTGCTGGCCACTGTCGGGGCTTTCGCTGCCTTCTGTCACATCATCACATTTTTCTATACATTTTTGTGCTTACTTTGTGCCGGCGTGTTGGCTTGCCTGCGTTCCGCGACTTATTTGAGCAGACCTCTCGTATCGAAAAAAATATGAATATTAAAAAAGTTTTTAAAGAAATTATTAAAATAAAATATAACAATATAATGTAATCACTAGAAAATTACGGAGCCCCTGTTGACATCGGTGGATGAATTACTAATTTGTGGCCACGCAATAACAAGATAATCTAATAAGTTATATAAAAGCTTTCTTAACAACAGCAATACAATTTCATAAAATAACAAATGCAGACTTCTAAGATGAACCAAAATAATTATGCACATCATCATGTACAGTCTGTGGCTCGGTGCGTAAATGTCACCAGAGGATGAGGGAATTTAAATCATTAAAATTCATCCACACATATCAGGTGTAAATAATAATGTAAAACAGCCCAGACTGTAAAATGTAGATATTAGCTCAATGACGTTTATAAACTGCTGCGGTTTAGAATAATCCGTCTGCGTAAAGAAGCTCCCAAAACCTCACAGCGCAGCGTGTGCGTAAAGGAGCCGTGGTGTCCCTTGAATTTGCCTTCAATTTAACAAATGGTGTGTGTGTGTTCCGTTCGTTTTCTCCGCTGGACACAGAAGTCGCCTTTGCTCAAGATGCCACTTTATTAATCACTGACACAAAGACTGATACCGTCACTGCAGTATAGCCCAAATAAGTCCCACTGCATTGTAAGTGGCATGTGTGTGCTGTTTTAAGCGTCGTTTTACGTGCCTTCCGGGACCTGTGCTCATCGTACCTGCGCTGTCATATGTACTTAGCGTTCCGGCACCTTGTGATTTACAAATGAAGCACTGGATACATCATGACCTGCGCTAAAGAGGGCGGAAAACTATGAATTTCACCCTGCTGCTCTCCGCACATCCAAAGCCACTCTTTTCTCTCCCGGCTCTCTCTCTCACTCACACGTACACAAACACACACACACGACCCCGCCCCCCATGTCACTCACATGCATGCCGCATTCACTGACAGGCACACAGTAGGAAACCAGAACATCATAACATTGTCCCACACAGCAGCTAACAGCGGGGTTGCTACAATATAAAACTCGCGGGCCGCACTAACATTAAACTTTCATATTAAGGTGGGGGCCACAAAATATCATCCGAGGGCCGTAATTGGCCCGCGGGCCGCGAGTTTGAGACCCCTGCCTTACCTGATCGCAGTAGTTACAGGCTCATAACACAATAATAAGGCCACAATTTTAACTTTTTAAGTTGGTGCACGCAATGTGGTATTGTAACATGACAGCCGACAGTGGCAGCACTGATACCATGGCCAAATTTTTACGTTTTGCTCTAAATCATTTATAGAAACGTTAGAATCGATTACATATACCTTAAATACGCGTGAAAATAAATTCAACTCCAAAAGTATCTGTAAATGACAGACAAATCATAAACTGCAATCCATTCTGTTCTTTTATTTGAAACGACATTACAGGGACTTCTACTTACGAACAGAACTCTGGAACCTAAGTCGATTTGTTTGTAAATCCAACTTTCGTTTTGTCGCTTCCAAACACTTACAGCATGTACAGGAAACAGAGGGAATGGTTTTAGAAATTGTCTATCTCTTATAGATGCCGCTGGTTCTTGATGTTCTGCAGATATACAGTAGATGCCACCACCCACTATCTATTGCGAGGCAGTTGAACATACGACCCTCGGTCCGAACATGCTACTGGACATACGGATGTTTGTTCATATACATGCAAGTTCATTAGTAGAAATGTTCCTAAGTAGGAGTCCCCGTATTGTTTGCAACAAACAGGTGGCTTTGAGCACTCTGGTCACAGCAGTAGCATTATGAGCTCTGAGAGTCGTTGCAGGCCAGCAGCAGAACGGTCTTCACCACGATCTTCATTTCAGCAGAAGCTGCTGCGTTACCCAGAGTCTCTTTAACTCTGAAATGCAACGAGTAGACATTACTGACCTATCAATACCCATTGTCATATTTATCATTGATCTGTGAAGACGGATCCATATCAGTGTCCAATTGTGCAAATAAAAATCGCCTGCAGCTGCTTTTTCCATGTCTGAGCGAGGAGTAGTGCCTGGGCATAGCTAAGCGACGTCTGGTTATGACCCTGTAGTGTCAGGGCACCGACTGGCGGCTGTAAGGGCTAATCATGGGTGGGAAAACAGCACACAGCCGAGTTATATGTGAGCGATCACAAGAGGGGAAAACTAGGCCAAGGGTCAAAGGAGGGATCTATCTGGAGCTCCGAGAACCCATGAGATAGTTCTAAGAAAGGCATGGCCAAGGGCGGGGCATGGCCGCGCTCGGGGGATATAAGGAGAGTGGAACGGGGTTTTGGGTGGTAGCCATTGCACTATGTAGTTATCGTCGTCGTCGCTATATAGTCAACCAGCTGTATAGTTAGACATCGCTGTTGTCGCTGTATAGTCAGCTAGCTAAATAGTCAGTCAAGGTAAGTAACAGTGACTGTGATTAAAGTCGTAGCTGTATGCCGACGAGAAATAAATAAAAAGCACTCTACAGTCCGTGTCGGAAGTCATTACGTTACACCCCTTTACAGAGCCCGGCCGCATTTTAGCTCCACCCTTCCCCCACACACAAACGTCAAAAATTGTAACAGCCTATCAGTTAGCAAAACGTGAAGCATGCAGTGAAAACACGGGACTAATTTGTCCAGCAGATCGGCGCTTGAGGGTCGAGTATGCGTTTACAGTGAGCAGCAACCGGTTGTAGACGTCCACATCTAAGCGACTCGGTTGTGTACAACAGAGTTGAAAACATTCTTATTCGAGTGCAGAGCAGTTTTAAGCAGCTCTTCTAAAACGACAGGACAAAGTGTTTTAATTACGTTTGTGTGCATTCAGACTTAAATGAATACCTACATCAATGTGGGTAGGCAAATTACAGTTCGAGAGCCACCGAAGCGAACGGATGAACCAGGGAAGTCTCACCATTTCAATTCGGACATCCTCTCATTTCACGTAAAGTTTAAATGTATTCATGAAGGCAATTAGTAAAACAAATGAATATTCTATGGGTCTTTCGCTAAAGCCACGTAGATAGAAAAATTATAAAAAAAATATCACGACGTTTCGATCGCAACACAGCAATCGTTTTCAGGTTAATTTAAAAAAATCATTTTTCTATCTACGTGGCTTTACCCAAAGACCCATAGAATATGAATTCCTGCAGTCACGAAAGCTTTAAGTCAAAACAATGAATATTAAACAATCAATGAAAAGTAAACATGGTTAAATCCAAATATGTACATTATTCCTACCAGGGCTGGATCATGGTCCCGTGAGGCCCCTGGGCACATTTCTTTTGGAGCCCCCCCCCCCCCCCCGCTTTCCTATATTGGTGTCTTTATTGCCTTCTCCCTACTAGATCGTAAAAAAATAGCTGTCTGACAAGGTCGGACTCTATTGACATAAGTGACAATGAGCCGAGACGTGTTTGGCACATGCTACGCCGCAGCATATTTTTAAATATTCTGCTTAAAAGGGAAAATGTTCGCTCACCCTGGCAGTTTGTCACTGGCAAAGTTAGAAAAATCCGAAGTGCCACGAAAACATTGAGGAACACTGACTGCAGATTAAGTGCCTGCAACGTCTCAAGCAATTTAGTTGGGCACTTCTAACCGTCAGACATGAAAGACTTGAATTAGTTCGTTGACAAAGCGGTGCTTCTACAGAGATGTCAATGTCACTTTTCTGTAGGTGCATGGTTGTAGCGTGGAACCGGTTAAGTAGGACGTCCCAGAAATGTGCCATGAACACATCTCTAACGTGTCCAATTTAGCACAGGGTCCAGCGGCCCCAATTCGAGCATCTCTTTTCTCATTATCATCATTGCAAATACCACTAAAGGCCTCTAATGTCGGTGTAGTTTCTCCAGTGCCTCAGTTGACTCTGCCCGAGCACTCCACCGAGTACTGGACAGCGATTTTAATGTCAGTCTGACATCCGTCTGACTGCACCATGTTAAAAAAGACTCGTTATCCTCTGGGCTACTGCCGTCGAAGGTGTTAACACCAACTAAGTTAAGTGAATGCGCTGCGCAAGGCACACTCAGGTTTTTTTTGTTTCAGGTGGGCCCGTAGCCCATTGTATTTTTCCTGACATGTTACTTGCATTGTCATATGACCGACCTCTACAGTTTGAGTGGTCCAACCCAAGGCTCTCCACCATCAAAGTCACATGGTCTGCTAAACTTTTACGAGTGTCGCTCTCAATTGGCTCAAAGCCCAGGAATCGCTCCATCACATTCCCGTTGCTGTTAACCACAACTTGGTGAGCATATGTTTACGTTGATCCCTTCTTGGCCAAACTATTATGGGTGCCACAGTAGCGATATTTTAACTACCTTGCCTGGTATACAGGTTGTTGTGGGTTAGATCCGATTCCTGTATATTTGGAGTCTGCGTGTCTCTCCACGTGCTCACGTGGATTTTTCTCCGGGTACTCCGATTTTTCTCCTCCACATTTAGAAAACAAGCATTTAGAGTATTTGGCGTATTTGCACAATTTTTAAATCCACGTGATAAGCCACTACGTTGAGCAATCATTTATGGACAGATCATTTCTTTAAAATATCTAAATAGCTCAGTGGACCTTAACTGGCAAAATACAACTATTAGTTTGCTAAAAAAAAAAAAAGAACCCCAATGTGGGAAAAACAGTGCCGACTTGGCGTGTCTC
This sequence comes from Callorhinchus milii, assembly GCF_018977255.1. NCBI lineage: Eukaryota > Metazoa > Chordata > Chondrichthyes > Chimaeriformes > Callorhinchidae > Callorhinchus > Callorhinchus milii. Next base: position 62,326 of record NW_024704864.1, read on the forward strand.
TCCTGGATAATTAAGTTTATTAGCATTTTCTTGGTTCTTTCGGTAAAGTCACGTAGAAGGGAAGTAATAAAATAATAAAAATAAAACACAATAAAACAATTCTCACGACGTTTCAGCCACAACGCAAGCAGCCGTCCTCAGGTGAAAACCAGGTCTGTCGAGGTGACAGAGTCTGAATGAAACAGCACACGAGCTTGGAGCATATATATAAGCTGGGTGCCTTGACAAAGGAATTTGCATATCAAGAGGAATTTAGCATATTTATGGGAAATGCAGGAATGTGATTAGTACTGCATATGCATGTGCATTATGCAGGCCGCAGTTGCTGCTGCTGCTGCCGCTGCTGCTGCTGCCTTATACATTTTAATATAACACTATGTATTATTCTACCCACCCTAATGTGTATCACACTGACATTACTCTGCACACTGCACCAAGCATACAAATGCCACACTATCTGCCACTATACACTGTACCATTGACCGTCGTGTCAATGGGTGAGTGGTGAGGGGAAACTTGCAGCGGAGCAAATAATCCATTTCCTGCGGAGAATACAATGCCAGTGAGTGGAACGCGGTCTGAAAGTCACCGTAAACGTGAGCACAATCAGTTAAGATCCGAAATGGTTTATTACGTCCTTCCAATGATTGCTAAGCCAGAATCCATATTCTCGGTTGAAATTGTCTCCGTGTTTGTATATGTGGATCGCCTCATGAACGAATCTCTCATGATAGCCAGATGGCTTGCAGAGAACCTCTGTCTTGGAGAAGTCAATGTCATGTGAGCCCACTGAATTGTAGCAGTGATCTGCCACGGCTGAGGTGTTTGTCCAACCGTGTTTCAGGTCTGCTTTATGTTCACGGATGCGGTCCGAGACATGTCGTTTGGTTTCTCCAATGTAACTGCTACCACAGAGGCAACTTAGTTTGTAGACGCCAGGGTACTGTATGTCTGGAACCACATCTTTTACAGACGGGACCAGATCACGGATTTTATGTACTGTGTTGAATCGGACTTGGATATTGTGTTTAATCAGGATTTTGGAAATCTTTTTTGTGACCCCAGCAATGTAGGGTAAGGTGATGGTCTTGAAAGGCTCCTCAACAGGATCCTTCTTGATGGTTGGAGTGATGGCCTTGCGGATTGTGTAGTCCGAGTAACCATTAGCCTTAAGAGCTTGGCGTACGTGTTTGAGTTCACTGTCAATGTGTTCCTGGTCGGAAATGCATTGGGCTCTATGGTATAGAGTCTTTATGAGGGAATGCTTCTGGGATGGATGGTGGTGGGAATCCGGTTTTAGGTAAGCATCCGTATGGGTGGCTTTATTGTAGACAGAATGGCTCATTGGACCATCAGGTCTCCTTTTAATTAGGACATCCAAAAAGGGTAGCTTGCCATCTTTTTCGACTTCCATGGTGAATCTGATGGCTGGGTGTATGGAATTGATGTGGTCGAGAAATTGGTCTAGAGCAGGCCGGCCATGTGGCCAGATGACAAAAGTGTCATCTACGTACCTCTTCCATAAGGTCGGGCGTAGAGTGGCAGTCTTGATGGCGTCAGTCTCAAATTTCTCCATGAACACGTTGGCTACAACCGGAGATAGGGGGGAGCCCATTGGGGTGCCCTCAGTTTGCTTGTAGAAAGTTCCATTCCAGGTGAAGTATGTATTGGTTAAGCAGTGTCTCACCAGGGGGGGTACCCCAGCATTCAGTCCTTGATGAACCAAGTCTTCAATGGTGTCAGGTACAGGAACTTTGGTGAATAAGGAAACCACATCAAAACTGACAAGCAGGTCGTCTGGGGACAGGGCAATCCCCTTGATTGTCGATACCAGGTCAGTAGAGTTTAGTACCGCAGAGGTGGTTTTTCCAGTGAAAGGCCGTAGGATTTCAGACAAAAAACGAGCCAGTTTATTTGGTGGGGGAGTTGATAGTAGAGACAATGTGACGAAGAGGTGTATCTTCTTTATGTATCTTTGGCAAGCCGTATAATCTTGGTGGTCTGGCTGCAGAAGGTTTCAACGAGAACTGTTTGGTCTGATCAATTAATGCGGTTGAATCAGAAATGATTTGCTTGGTTTTAGAGACGAGATGTTAACAAAGTCGTAATTAATCGCAGTAACAGTTCTATTTCTGAAGGCCTGAAATCCGTTTTAGCTAAAGGACTAAACTTTGCAGTCACACCTAGACACATACCAGTTAATGATATAATTGCTAGAGTAGATGTAGCTCTCTAGGGCCTAAGTCACATCGCTGCAGATGTAGCAAGATCTGAAATCTCTGGCGTCTACAAACCAAGTTGCCTCTGTGGTAGCAGTTACATTGGAGAAACCAAACGACATGTCTCGGACTGCATCCGTGAATATAAAGCAGACCTGAAACACGGTAGGACAAACACCTCAGCCGTGGCAGATCTCTGTTACAATTCAGTGGGCTCACATGACATTGACTTCTCCAAGACAGAGGTTCTCTGCAAGCCATCTGGCTATCATGAGAGATTCGTTCACGAGGCGATCCAATATACAAACAGAGACAATTTCAACCGAGAAGATGGATTCTGGCTTAGCAATCATTGGAAGGACGTAATAAACCATTTCGGATCTTAACTGATTGTGCTCACGTTTACAGTGACTTTCAGACCGCGTTCCACTCACTGGCATTGTATTCTCCGCAGGGAATGGATTCTTTGCTCCGCTGCAAGTTTCCTCTCACCACTCACCCATTGACACGACGGTCAATGATAGAGTGTATAGTGGCAGATGGTGTGCATTTGTATGCTTGGTGCAGTGTGCAGAGTAATGTCAGTGTGATACACATTAGGGTGGGTAGAATAATACATAGTGTTATATTAAAATGTATAAGGCAGCAACTGCAGCAGCAGCAGCAGCAGCAACTGCAGCAGCAGCAGCAACAACAACTGCAGCAGCAACTGCGGCCTGCATAATGCACATGCATATGTAGTAGTAATCACATTCCTGCATTTTCCATAAATATGCTAAATTCCTCTTGATATGCAAATTCCTTTGTCAAGGCGCCCAGCTTATATATATGCTCCAAGCTCGTGTGCTGTTTCATTCAGACTCTGTCACCTCGACAGACCTGGTTTTCACCTGAGGACGGCTGCTTGCGTTGTGGCTGAAACGTCGTGAGAATTATTTTATTGTTTTATTTTTATTATTTTATTACTTCCCTTCTACGTGACTTTACCGAAAGAACCAAGAAGATGAATCCCTGCAGTCACGAAAGCTTTAAATCGAAATTTATTAGCATTATTACATTCTTTTTAAATAAACGAATTACGAGTCACCGTATTGGTAGTGGAAAATGTAAAGCCTGCGTATGAAATAAAATAACTCCAACTAAAATGAGACCATCGGCTTCTTAAACGCAGGTGGGATTTGTTTGATATCGTGATATTTCAGAGCTGGAATCTCGCAAGAGCAGCCTCTAGTTGGGGTTATCTGCAGTGCTATAGCTACTCAACCCGAACTATCAATACTTGCCTGGTCTTTGTACTGTTCGCATTTTGGTTCAACACTGGTAGTGATACAAGGCCATAAAAGGTGGCTCTCTGGTGTAGGCCAATCAGTTTGGAAAGACAATTTATATTTTGGTCGTGAATGCCTACTGCTACGTGTTAAACCAGTTTGTTTGTTGCTTGGGAAGAAAACAGACGGAGGAAATCCACGTAGAAAAAAAAAACCTCCAGGAGAAAGGCACCCGAAGTGAGGAATCGAAGCACGCGATTCCCACCGTACTGCGTGGCAATGTACATAAAGTTCACACGCTAACCTTAGAATTTAGATCACCATCATCAAAAACGGGTAAAAAAATCGTGGCCGTATTTAAAAACTGCACGCCCTTTGGAAAACGTGTCACCGTTGACAATCCGGCAATTATCACCCAATGATGATTTGTGCCTTGCGGGGTTCATATGAATAAGCCTGGACGTCAATGACTATTTATATAATTTAGACTTCCGATTTTACTCTGGCCTATCGTGATTATATTTACTTTAATTATTCATGTTTCCTTCTCTTTACGAATTGTTTTTGCTCTCATGAGTGTTTCTACATGTCTTTGGAAATGTTTGGCCTTCTATTTCAACTTGTGTGTAACTACTTTACCATATTCGCACTACCAAGACAAAGGTGAGTGGGGGAAAATTACGAAATGTGCAGTGGACACCTAACGGGCTATCTGCCCATGGATCGTGATGATTCATAATCGACGTTTTTGGGTTTAGATCGCGTTATTTATAAATGTGTCGTAACCCTCCACCACCTGACACGGCCAATCAGTAAAAATGTGTCACGTTGACAAAGAAAAATAGTTCACTGCTTTAGCCCACCGGTGTGTTGAAGCCACAACATTTACAATTTGAGTACGACGTTTCGCTGGTAATTGCATCCAGCATCATCGGGCAATTCGCCAGAATGGTGAGGCTCTGCTGTGTCTCCCGTTCTATATAGAGCAGCAGCAGAGTGACGTCATCATTAACTCATTAACTCATCAGGTGCAAAGATTCAAGGGGGGAGTGATTGTAATTATATACTAGATTAGTAATCAGGCTATTGTTACGATGCGAGTTGTAGATTAGTAATCATTTGGAATGTGTTTTATTGTGATTATGCTACATTAGTAATCAGTTAGTGGTTGTTTCCCTTATAAGGAATTGTAATGTATCTTATTTAATAATACGCTTCCAGGCCGCAGTAAGCCTGTAGCTGTCTGAGCGATTAAAGTTATTTCTGTTTCTCTCAATTTCAATCGATTCTCTAATTAGTCTTTGCCAGTAGTAACTAGTTTTACACAACACTTCCACGTTGTCAAAATCAATTGAGTGTCCCTGTTGGCATGCATGTTCTGCTACTGCCGACAGTTGTGTTTGTGATAGTTTAATATTTCTCTGGTGTTCTTTTAGTCGTACACTAACGTTACGCCCTGTCTGTCCAATATAGCATCTGCCACATACACAATTAATCCGATATACACCTTCTGTTGATAATTTAGGTAATTCGTCTTTAGTGCACGTTACTAGTTGTTGAATTTTGTGTACTGTACCAAATCTTACTGTAATGTTTTGCTTTTGCAAAACACGGGCTAATTTATCAGTTACTCCTGAGATAAATGGTATTTTTATTGTTTTAATAATCTGATCGCTTTCAGCAGTGTTGCTTTGCGATCGTGATTTGGCTTTTAGTGCTCTGTTAATTTGAGCATTATTGTAGCCATTCTGTCTTAGTGCTTCTTTAACATGTTTAATCTCTCTCACTAGACTTTCACCATCTGACACTGTTTTAGCCCGATGTATGAGCGTCTTGATAAGAGAGGATTTCTGAGCTGGGTGATGATGCGAATCTGCATTCAGATAGGCATCAGTGTGCGTTTGCGTTCTGTAAACGCTGTGTTATTTTACCATTTAGGCCATGCCCAAGTAAAATATCCAGGAACGGGAGTGTGTTATTCACCTCCATTTCCATGGTGAACTGAATGGCCGGGTTTTGTGCATTGAGATGATTTAGAAAATGCTCTGGTTTCAAAGTTTTCCATGTACAAATTTGCTATAGCAGGAGATAAAGGAGAGCCCATTGCTGCTCCCTTCCTTTGTTTAAAGAATTCGCCTCTCCATAAGAAGTAAGTGTTATTTAAACAATGGTCTGCGAGTTTCGGAATATCTTTTGGTAAACCTGTATTCTTTACCAGTGTATCAAGTAGGGAGTGAGCAGCAATGGGCTCTCCTTTATCTCCTGCTATAGCAAATTTGTACATGGAAAACTTTGAAACCAGAGCACTTGCCTCGAGCACATTAAAACCATCCTTTTGGTTTAGATATGTGGATGACACTTTGGTTGTCTGGCCACATGGTAAAGATACACTTAACGATTTTCTAAATCATCTCAATGCACAAAACCCGGCCATTCAGTTCACCATGGAAATGGAGGTGAATAACACACTCCCGTTCCTGGATATTTTACTTGGGCATGGCCCAAACGGTAAAATAACACACAGCGTTTACAGAAAGCAAACGCACACTGATGCCTATCTGAATGCAGATTCGCATCATCACCCAGCTCAGAAATCCTCTCTTATCAAGACGCTCATACATCGGGCTAAAACAGTGTCAGATGGTGAAAGTCTAGTGAGAGAGATTAAACATGTTAAAGAAGCACTAAGACAGAATGGCTACAATAATGCTCAAATTAACAGAGCACTAAAAGCCAAATCACGATCGCAAAGCAACACTGCTGAAAGCGATCAGATTATTAAAACAATAAAAATACCATTTATCTCAGGAGTAACTGATAAATTAGCCCGTGTTTTGCAAAAGCAAAACATTACAGTAAGATTTGGTACAGTACACAAAATTCAACAACTAGTAACGTGCACTAAAGACGAATTACCTAAATTATCAACAGAAGGTGTATATCGGATTAATTGTGTATGTGGCAGATGCTATATTGGACAGACAGGGCGTAACGTTAGTGTAAGACTAAAAGAACACCAGAGAAATATTAAACTATCACAAACACAACTGTCGGCAGTAGCAGAACATGCATGCCAACAGGGACACTCAATTGATTTTGACAACGTGGAAGTGTTGTGTAAAACTAGTTACTACTGGCAAAGACTAATTAGAGAATCGATTGAAATTGAGAGAAACAGAAATAACTTTAATCGCTCAGACAGCTACAGGCTTAGTGCGGCCTGGAAGCGTATTATTAAATAAGATACATTACAATTACTTATAAGGGAAACAACCACTAACTGATTACTAATGTAGCATAATCACAATAAAACACATTCCAAATGATTACTAATCTACAACTCGCATCGTAACAATAGCCTGATTACTAATCTAGTATATAATTACAATCACTCCCCCCTTGAATCTTTGCACCTGATGAGTTAATGAGTTAATGATGACGTCACCCTGCTGCTGCTCTATATAAGAACGGGAGACACAGCAGAGCCTCACCATTCTGGCGAATTGCCCGACGATGCGGGCGCAATTACCAGCGAAACGTGTTCCTGAACCGGTTCTCCCTGATACACTGTCGAGGCTCGTCGGTGTCCCGTGGGTTCTCCAGCCACCCCGGGGTGTGCGAGGGCCCCAGACCGGGTGGTCTGGGGTGGCCTTGCTGCCGGAGGGTGGGTGAGTCACGGGCGCAGTGGGAGGAGTGACCCAGCTGCAGCGAACACGCGGAGATGGAGACGGAGATGCGGCGCATGGCGCAGCCTGAGGAAGATGCCCGGGGCGCTGAGAGAGACCGTTGGAGCGGGGCGGGCCCGTCTGGTGCGGGAGTGACGTCGGGTGAGGCGCAACAAGGGAAGAGAGTGGGGGGAGTGGAGGGGTTGGAGAGCGCGGGGAGGGAGGAGCGGGGAGGAGAACGAGGGGGAGCACCGGGAGGAGGGGGTGGGAGTACCCCGATCGGAGGGGGGGAAGGGGCGGGAGAGGCGCCCGCAGCCCAGGGGTCGGGGGGGGGCAGTGGAGGGGAAGACTGCGGGGGTTGGCCCGGTGGGTGCGGGGAGGCCCGGCGGGGGAGCGGGGAGGTGGCGCGGTGGAGCTGGGGCGGGCCTGACCCCGTTGCAGGCCAAGAGGCACAACTGCGTGCGGGTCGAGTTTAAGGAAGATGTGGAAGAGGGGGTCACCCTGGACAGGACGACCTTCGTGAGATCGGTTGTACTGGGAATGCTGCAGGTGGAGGTGGAGGACTTGTACTGCCTGATTGCCCTGCCGGGGGGGAGGGCATTCGATGTGAGCTTCACCACCAACATCCTGCTGCAAAAATTCCTTGCCCGTTTCGAGGAGAAGGCGGGGGAGAAGCCGCTGGCGTCTATGAGGACGCGGTTGCTATCGGACCTGGAGACGAAGGTCGTGACCGTGTTCCTTTATAATGAAGCGTTGCATGACCAGGACGTGGAGGTGTGGCTGCGGCAGCACTGTGTGGTCCTGTCGGGCTGCAAGAGGGTGCTGGATGCGGCGGGGATATGGACGGGGGCCAGGCAGTGGAGGGTGCGTCTGAAGACGGAGGGGGGGGCACTGAAGCATGTCCCGAGTGCTCTGAACATCGGCGGAAACAGGGGCTATGTGGTGTACGCGGGACAGCCCAAGCTGTGCAGGAGGTGTGGGGGGGGGGGCACCTGGCGGCAGCGTGCGTGGCGCGCGTTTGCTACAGGTGCAGGGCGCTGGACCACACGGTCGAGGAGTGCGGGGAGCCTGCCCTTTGCAACCTGTGCGGCAGCAGAGGGCATTTGTACAGGACCTGCCCTGAATCCTACGCTAACAGGGCGCGGGCATGGCGGAGTGGCCAGGTGGAGGAGGCGACGGAGGCTGCCGGGCGGGAAGCGGGCCGGGAGCGTGAAGGGGAAGGGAAAGGGGAGGTGGAGGAACCGCGGCCCCCCGAGGAGGGTGAGGGAGGGGGATCGGCGGGGGAGGGAGCACCACCACCACTGGAGGAGGCGGAGGAGGGAAGGGGAGACGGCATGGAGGACTCGGGAACGCCGCTGGGGAACTGGTCGGAGGTGACGGGTGAGGAGGGCGAGGTGGGGCAGCGGATGGAGGAAGAGGCGGAGGAAACATGGGAGGAAGTGGGGGGAGGAAAAGGAAGCGGGACAGAGTCCTGATAGGAGCTGGCCCCCAGGAAGACACGAGCCCTTCAGGATCCGCGCCGGACTCGGGGGAGTCGGGGTGGAGGTGGGGGGAGGGGGGGAACGTTTGATCCAGGGAAAGCCCCGTAAATCAAAGGGGAGGAAAACGGTTAAGGGGAAGGTGGGCAAAGGCAGGAGGAGGGAGCACGCGCCGGAGTCCGACACGGGATAAATCACGCCCCGGCATGGACATATCCGCAGCATCGGTCAATGTGAGAGGGATGAAGGGGAAGGGAAGGAGGGGGGCAATCATGCAGTGGCTGCAGCTCACCAGACGCGATGTAATCTTCCTCCAGGAATGTCACCTCCCCTACACCCTAGGGTCGGAGGCTCTGCTGGACGGATGGAAGGGACAGTACTTTTGGTCCGGCAGCAACGAGAGCAGGTGCACAGGTGTGGTCACCCTCCTAGGAAGACGGGGAATGAGTGTAGAAGGGACCCAGGAAATAATACCGGGTCGGCTTCTCTGTCTAGACGCTACTTACCAGGGCGTGCAGCTTCGGCTGATAAACGTGTACGCCCCGGTACGGTGCATGGAAAGGAAGGAGGTGTGGGAGAGCCTGGCGGGCCTACTGGCCACTAGGAGGCAGGTCATCGTGGGGGGCGATTTTAATTGCCCGTTAGGCCTGGCGGACCTGGTGTCGGTGAAGGGGAGGAGGAAGTTGGATTCCTCTTCCAGGGAACTGAGGGAGCTGATGGGGACCTTTGGGATGGTGGATACGTTCAGGAGGGTGCACGGCACGCGGCCAGGTTTCACGTGGGCGGACAAGAGTGGGGGAACACAGTCTCGCATTGACTTTATCTTCGTTTCCGACAAGGTAAACGTGGGCAGCGCGGGGGTGGAACCTTTCCCCCTCTCGGATCATAGAATGGTGGTGGCGGGGCTTGTGATCCCAGGGGTGGTGGAGAGGGGGAAGGGAGTGTGGAAGATGAATGTAGGCTTGCTGGCGGAGCAGGAGTTGGTGGAGGATTTCAAGCGAGCGTATGCCAACTGGAGGACGCTGCAGGTGTGCTTCCCCACGAGGGTGGAGTGGTGGGGGCATGTAAAGTGTAGGATCAGGAAGTTCTTTCAGTGTTACAGTAGAAGAAAGGGGGTGGGTAGGGAGTTGAGACAATGGAACGCTAGGTTAGAAAGGTTGTATGGGCTGCTGGAGCTAGGGTTCCCGGTGGCAGAAAGGATAGCGGAGATGAAGGGGAGGGTAGCCTCAGTCCTGGAAAAGAGGGCTAGGCAATTAGTGTATAGGGCGAGGGTCAGGGCAACAGAGGATAGGGAGCAGTGTACACGATTTTTCCTTAAGGCGGGTAGGGAGGGAGACAATGAAATGAGGGAGCTGGTTAGTCCTACTAGGGGTAGACAGGTGACGACGGAAGGGATGATTAGTGTAGCGGAGGACTTTTATGGGGAATTGTATAAAAGTAAAGGGATAGATGGGGGGCGGCGGGAGGAGCTGCTGGGAGCATTGGGGAAGAGGGTTGAGAACCCGGAGGCGCTAGGGGAGAGGATACAATGGGAGGAAGTGGAAGGGGCGGTGAAGGGGCTGAACAAGAACAGGACCCCAGGCCCGGACGGGATCCCGGCGGACTTTTACATAAAATTCTGGGAACTCCTGAAGGAGGATGTTGTGCAAATTTGTAGGGAAACGTTGGAGGAAGGGCAGGTACCGGACGACATGCAGGAGGGCCTGGTGACACTGATTTATAAAGGGAAGGGGGAGCGTAGGGACCTGGGAAGTTGGAGGCCAATAACCCTCCTGAACGCGGACTATAAGATCGTGGCAAGGGTGGTGGCGGGGCGACTGGGGAAGGTGGTGGGAGAGGTGGTGGGGCCGGACCAGACGTGTGCGGTCCCGGGGAGGAGGATCGCGGACACTTTGGTGGTCTTGAGGGAGGCGATTGAAGGCGAGAGAGAGAGGGGGTGCCCGTTGGGGATCCTAAGCCTGGACCTGGACAAGGCCTTCGACCGCCTCTCTCATGAATTCATGCTGGCGGTGATGGAGAGGATGGGGGTGTGCGGGCCCCTGGTGGAGTGGGTGAAGCGACTTTATGGGGGGCTCAGGGCTAGGCTCCTGATAAATGGGGAATGCTCCGGGATCATCCCAGTGGGATCGGGGGTGCGGCAGGGATGCCCGATGTCCCCAGTGCTATTTGTCATGTGCATGGAGCCGCTGGCGCAGATGATAAGGAATGATCAGAGGATTGGGGGGGTGGTAATACCGGGGTGCAAGGAGCAGGGAAAGGTGACCCTGTACATGGACGACGTGGCCGTGCTATGCAGGGACGTGGCATCGGTATGGAGGGCAATGGAGGGGATGGGGAGGTTCTGCGCGGCCTCCGGATTGAAGGTCAGTGTGGGGAAAAGTCAGCTTATGGTTTTTGGAGACCCGAGGCTTTTCGAGGGTCGGCCGCCGGAGCTGAGTCTACAAACAGAGGGGATAAAGTTACTGGGGGTGGTTTTCGGTGGGGATAGGATGGGGGAAGGTAACTGGGAGAAGGGGGTGAGGAAGGCAATGGGCTGCCTGGGTAAGTGGGCTGGGAGGCGGCTCACGATGGCCGGTAGAATTATGGTGGTTAAAACAGAAATATTACCACCCCTAAACTACTTGGCGCAGGTGTTCCCGCCAGATGGGAGGGAGGTTAAGGCCTTGACCACGGCGATCTTCAGGTTTATTTGGGGGGGAGGGATGGAGAGGGTGAGGAGGGCCGTGATGTGTCTGCAGGTCCAGAAGGGGGGAGGGGTGCCCCAAATGTGGGGTATACCCTGCAATCGACCTTTGTCTGCAATGCGCTGCGGCTGTTCTTCTCTGCGGAGCCGCGGGGCAAGGCAGCGTGGTATATGAGGTACCGACTGACGTGGCGGTTGCGGGGGCTCGGGATGACTGAGGCAGGAAGGAACACCCCTATGGACTGGCCGGGGAATGGGGTTAGCGACGTGGTGGGGAGCTACGTCAGGCAGCACGGCCTGAGCCGGTGGGGGGGTCGGTGGGCCCCCAGGGAGGTGCGGGCCGCGGCGGAGAAGGAGGAGGCCTGTGACGAGGTGGCCGGTGCGAGGAGGGAGACGCACGGGAAGATTTGGAGGAATGTGATGTCAGCAGTGCTCACGAAGGAGCAGCGGGACCTGTCATGGCTGGCTGTCCGAGACAGGTTGGAGACGCGGGGTTTCCTGTACAGCCGCCAAATGGCGCATACCCCCAAGTGCCCGAGGGGCTGCAACGCGGATGAAACTGCGGCGCATGTGATGGTGGCGTGCCCTTTCGCCCAGGAAGTCTGGAGGAGGAGTAAGCCGTTGCTGGCCCGTTTCGCCCTATCAAGGGTGACGACGCGGGACGTCATGTGGGGAGAGCTGCGGGGGGTGGGGAGGGAGGACAGGGACCGGGTGTGGGCTGTAATAGGAGCGACGAAAGAGGCGCTGTGGAAAGCGCGTAAGAAGGGACTGGAGGGGTCCCTGATGTCCCCGTTGGAGACATGTTATGTTGCGAGGAGTCTGTTGAAAAGGGTAGTAGAGATGGACCAAGAGAAAATGGGGCGCGAGGCCGCAAGGGAACGATGGAAGTGGCCGCTGCCCAGGGTGGGCTAGGGCGGGGGGGGGAGGTCCTCGCCGGCATCCGGGGGTGAAGGTGTGCGTGGCGGAAGGGGAGGCTTCCTCTCCGATGCTGTGGCACGGGTGATCCCGGCCCAGAGGATGGGTCGGTGACTGAGCGAGACCTTAAGGGCGAGTGAGGGGGCGCCCCCTCGGGTTTAGGTTTTTTTTCGGTCTGTTGTCACCGCTGAGATCTGAATAAATTTTAAAAACCGCAATTACCAGCGAAACGTCGTACTCAAATTGTAAATGTTGTGGCTTCAACACACCGGTGGGCTAAAGCAGTGAACTATTTGTCTTTGTCAACGTGACACATTTTTACTGATTGGCCGTGTCGGGTGGTGGAGGGTTACGACACATTTATAAATAACGCGATCTAAACCCAAAAACGTTGATTATGAATAACATTGGTCGCGAAAGCCTACGTGTTAAACTGATCGTGATGATGATTGTGTGGCTAAAGTTGCCTTGAGCTTTTGTGGTATGAATGGTGCTCTATAAATATTATTATTATTATTACTATTGCAGCTCACCTTTTCTCTACATCTTCCATGAAGGCCTGTGCAGCAAGAGGTTCTGCAGCCTTCAGCGCATGGTATTCGGCGAAGCTGCCAATTAACCCCATGAATTCCGGTACTTTGACGAGTGCAAATACCCTGTCACCCTCCAGCCTGCGGGTGAATTAGAGAAACGCAGATGTCGATATTATTACTTCTACTTAAAGTCAACTTTGACTTTCATGTCCACGCCAACACTGGCATTGTGTCGAGTTACAAAAACCTAAATTGTAATGTTATACAACAAAATGTGCGTGATAAGACGCAACTTGTTCTTTGCTCAACTTTAGTTAAATAGCTGGTAACAAACTAACGCATTAGCTGTGGTCCACATTTGTTTTTTTTGGTTAGGCCACGTGGAAATTGTACACACCAGATCTAGAGCAGACATGCTTTGAATTCATTAAGGGGTTTTTAGTTATTTGCGTAAACATAAAAAAATGTCATTAACCCACCTCCCCCGCCAACCAACCAGTAAAGTTTGTCACGTGAATAACAACGTGCCGATTAATTTGAATAAAACCACGACACCATTTACAAATTGAGTTTGGCGGTTCTCTGGCAATTATAACAACCAGTCTCATCAGGTCATTTGCCAGAATTGTGAATAAGCCTTCCTGTTTCCAGTCTTATATTGCTTTAACTGTCATGATAAACATTACTCAGTGGCTGTGCGTGTGGTAATGTATGGCCCTTACTGTTTGAACCAGATGTCACTTGAAGGAATCTCAGAGATAGATAATTAAAATGGGGGATGAGAATGGAGAGAGACTCAAAGAGCCAGGCATCTTATACAGCATTTCCTTTCCAGCTACTTAAATTTTTAAAATGCTGATAAACCCCGCCACAGATTTGCGGTGCTAACCTTAAAAAAAAAACTCGAACCTCTTCTTGTCCACAAACGGAATGGCTTCACACATGGCAGTATAATCTTCACGCAGGTGGTTCATCTTGTGATTCTCGTATGGGCGAAGATCTTCAAAGACCTAAAAAACAAAAAGGCACCACAATAGACCATTACATTGAACGCGTTAGGCCCGAGGGGGCTCAACATTTTCTGGCAACTGATAATACAATTGCCATTGGTTTTTGGGAATTGAAACAGACGTGGAATTTTCTTGTGGATGCCAATCTTCTTTCAGATCTCACTCAGAACTAGAAGAATGCTGGTGAAGATTATGAAAAACACTAACGTCCAGAATAAAATAGCTCACAGCTCCTGGCTTAAAATAATGTACATTGCAGGAGTAACTGATAATTAGCCAGAGTTTTGGAAAACAAAAACAATCCAAGTGAGATTTCGCACGGATACGTAATATAAAACGAATATCCTGTACCAAACAAATTCTCGAACTTTTAAACAGGTGTGTACTGGATTAACTGCACTTGTGGAAAATGCTATGTTGGTCAGATGAGATGAATTATTTGCATAAAACTGCAAGAACAAAGTAAATATTTAATTCTCACAAACACTTTACGGCAGTTGTAGAACATGCTTGCCAACAAGGACATGCAGTTGTTTTGGTAACATTGATGTGTTGTGAAACACTAATTCTAATTACTGGTCAAGACCAATTAGATAATCTATTGAAATTGAAACAACTAAAAATAAATGTAACTATTCTGACAGCTGCAGTCTTAGTGGCGCTGGGAAGCATATTGTATTATTAAGTAATACAACTTTAAATTGTTTGTCGTATCAAGGCATCGTATCAGTGATGAATTGTGATTAACCCATCTGTTCAATATTAACGTAATCCATTTTTTATGATTACATGAACCCACCCCCTTGTTATCTGCACCCGATTGGCTCAGTGATGCTACATTGCTCTATTTAAGACGGGGAAACAGGAAAACTTCTAAAATTCTGGCAAATCGCCCTCAAAACGTTTATCAACTCAAATTGGAAATGTTGTGTGTTTACTGTCCAAAACACAACCGGTTAGAGCAGTAGTAACTAATTGGCACGTTTTGTTCACGTGACAGGTGGAGGTTTGCAAATGACATTTATATTTACGGGATCGAACCCAGCAAAAGCCTACCACTATTATTACGTATTTAACTGCACTCGCCCCCTTCATGAATGGCACATTAGACGCAATGGCAATGCGATTGTGGCCATGGAACCCAAACTATGGGATACACAGTAAACCACCGGTCTGCGCTCCTTCGGAGGTGGAGGAGGGTGGGTGTGTGGAAGAGGGAGGAGGATGAGCAATCTTACACCAGTCTCTCTTTCTTGGATGTGTGTGTGTATATGTATGTTGAGCTTCTTTTGTTACCATACATAGCCAACCATGCCAATCGGAGGTTGTATATTTCCGAATGACTTACTGCTGTCTAATTATGGACGACACTTCATCACCTCTCCCTCAATTCCTCCAAGACCTAAAGATTATTGTTTCCTGCTTCCGATTCCCCTCTCATCTATCCCACAATTTAATTTCCCCCCTTTTCCCTCACTCCGGTCCAATGTGCTCGAAACCTTGGGGTCACCTTCGATCCCTCTCTCCACCAAACATACATGCCGCTTTCATATTTTCAACATCTGCCAAAATACTAATTTATTTCCTCATCTTTGCTCGTCTACTATAAATCGATGCTGTTTATTTTAAAATTCCTCACCCTCGTTTACAAATCGCTCCATGGTTCTGCACCACCCTAGCTCGCTTCTCGTTTTTTTTTAATCATTTCCCATCTAACCCCTGCGTTCACAATCTCTATTGTCCCTTACTACCCCCACTCCCTCACTGTGATCAGTTACGTTTCTGCTCTTTTTTCCATCGTGGCTCCCCTCCATTGGAATAAACCTCTCACTCCACATCAAGACAACTTCACCCAGTTTTCGTTCCTCCCTTAAGACTTTTTTCAATAGTATATCCCTCCACAATTTCGTGTCCTCATCCTTTAAACCTTTACTATCCTTCCATTCCAAAACCTCGCCAGCCCTCCCCCTTTCCCCTCCCCAACACTCAAGCCCCATCCCTTTTACTCATCAGCCAATGCACCATTTATACTTCTTGGAAATCGCCTTGAAAAAAGCACTATATAAATATGAATACATCAAGTCTAAAGAAATGAGACGAGTATAGCGATGTAGTATATATGTAGAACTTTTTGCACCATACGTAGCAAACCATGATAAATTGGAGCGGGGGAAGGACAAACTAAACACAAAAAGCAGTTCAAAAGAAGAGTTTTAAATCTAGATGTTTGAAAGTGCATGGCTCCAGTGGCTTCCTAATATCGTAAGGAAAAGCGTTCCAGACGGTCACAAATCTCATCTGAAAGCGTGCGATTCTGTGACCGTTTTTGTCCAATAGTTATTGAAGGCTGCTACTGTGAGGATGGCCAGAGTTGGGAGTGATTGATGGTTTATGCTCCTTGACGAGATCAGCAAGGTATTGTGTGGTTAATTTGTGGCATGCATTTTGTGTGTGTTGAGCGTGAAAGGTTGAAGTGAATGCAGAAAGAAAGAAATAAAATCGGGCAAAATGAATGAAGTACAAAACTCTGTTAGTGAAGTTGCATGGTATCACCTTCCACATGATTTGTGTGAGTTTCTCCGTGAAGGCTCCATACTCGACGTTCAATGGGATCATGTTCGAATAGATGACGAGGCAGCCATGTGGCTGCAGCACCCGCTTGACTTCGCGCATGAAGGCTGGCAGGTCAAACCAATGCGCCGACGTGAAGGCGGTTAGCAGCGACACGGAGCCATCCTCTACGGGAAGGCTCTCGGCTGGCCCCACCCTACGATGTGGGAGGGGTGGGGGGGGGAAGGAAAATCAAAAAAATGTGCATAGCAGCGCGTTCATTTTTCACAAAGCGACACAAACAAAAATACAAAGATTCCCCTGTGTAGCCTGCAACCGACTGTTGGGGACGAGTGCTGTTAGTAGCAAACGGCGATGCCTATGAAGGCCGGCACTGTGGCATATGAAGGGGTGGGTGACCAGCACCACACCCCACCGATGGCGATCTTTTTACACACCGCACCAGGTAATCATGAAGCCGAGTCGACGTAGGGGGAGGCCCTGGACTGGTTCAGATAATATTCACCGTGATGGTCGTGAGCGGGAATCAAACTCGGGTTTGTAGCACAGGGCGCCCGAGAGACGATGTGTTACCATGGTCTCCTGGCTCCCCACATTCACACAGCAGGCTACCCTGTAGTAGTACGCCCCATCGATGTTTATCCCGGACTGACAAACTGCTATCTCTTTCGGTGTCCAATCTGTCACCAATAATCAGAAGGAAAACTACTCTGCCTCATTACAGATTCTCCCCGTGAATTTAATTTCCCACACGTGACAAGCGTGTTTTGGCAAGGTAAACATACTACAACCAATACTTTTTTTGGGTTAGATCACGTAAATATGTGTCGTTAAAACCCGCCACCACCCGACATAGCCAACTAGTAAGGGTTGTCTCAAACAGAATGCCAATTCGTCACTAGTACAGCACACCGGTGTGTTGGAGAGCCAAGCCACAATATTTACACTTTGCGCAAGAGCGCAGAAGTGTGGTCACCACATCTACGCCTCTATATAAGGAACGAAACAGGTGGACTTCTCCACAAACCTGGCTGTTACCTGATGAAGCTAGTTGTAATTACTGGTTTAACGTCGTACCTCAGATTGTAAATGTTGTCGCTTGGCTCTCCAGCACACCGGTGTGCTGTACTGGTGATTAATTGGCAAGTTCTGTTTACGTGACAATCCTTAATCGTTGGCTATGTTTAGTTTGTATGGCATGATATAATACACAAACATCACCCTCCAAATCTGCCTCCAATCTCTCGACTCAATCCTAAAAACACAGTATAGCCGTTTGAATGTGTCCCCATGGAAGGTCAGAGGGACTTTGTATCTGCGAGTGTGGGGTTGTTAACCTGTGGGCAGCGATTGGCACTATGAACCTGTTTACCCAAGTTCGATTCGTGCTCACGACCACCAACAGTGACGATTATCTGAACCAGTCCTGGTCCTTCTTTAGGTGAACTCAGACTCAAATGAGTACCTGGTGCGGTGTGTAAAAACATCGCCAACGGGGAGGCAAAGGCGGTCGGGCGTGGTGCTGGCCACCCACCCCCTCCTGTACTGTACTGGCTTTCACTAGGTGCTATTCACTAACTTTGCTTGCCCCAACAGTCTGTAACAGGCTATATGGGGGATATGTATTTTGAACCTACATGTAGGTGATGTTGTTGGGATGTTTTGCGAGCATCGCTTCTTCTATCTGCGATGGGCTCACATCGATGCCCAACACGGTTTTGCTGATAGATGCCAGAAGCTCCGTGCCCTGCCCGCTTCCACAGCCAACGTCCACAACGAGGCTGGGCTTGCTCCCCGTCTACATGCACACACACACACACGGGATTAGGAGGCTTAATAATGTAGCCCCTTCCGCTCAGCCTTTCCACAATGGTTTCAGCTGGACGTCCGAGCGTTTTACCTGGCCATGGTTTCCAGAGTACGAGATAGAGAGAGGGGTGGGTAGGCAAGCTGGGATGTGACAGTGACAGAGCTATGGGAGAGCGGACTGTGGGTCTTGCAAAGTCGAGCTTGACGCAATACACATGAAACTTCATAACGCTGAAATGAATCCATATTATAAATCAAGCGATTGGAGGGACGCCACACCTTATATTATATCATGTATTTATATAGTGCCTTAACCAAGGTGCTATACAGTGAACTTACTACGGAACAAGATGGTTGGCAAGATGAAATGAGACGAGTTGATGGGATATATGCAAAATGGTGGTGACGATGTGTGGAATAAACGAAGATGGAAATGAGACGAGTGGATTGATGATCGGTGACCATGGGGAGTTGGGGACAGTGATGGCGTTAGCACGAGTGGGGAGGACAGCAAGTGGAGAAGGAAGAGTGGGGCAAGAGAGAATGCGTGGATTTTAAAAAGAGAATAGCATATGGTAGTGAGAAGGTGATTGTTTGACGTGCAACGGTAGTTCATTCCAGTGAGGAGGGGCTAGGAGAGAGAATGAGCGAAACCTAGACTGTGCGCACGGAGGGAGAGAAAAGAGACGGCAAAGATTTAGAATTCAGCGAGCGGGCAGGAAAGTAAAGTCGGATGAGAGAAGAGAGGTAAGGAGGAGCCAGGCAATGAGAGAGATTTATAAACTCAGCTAAGGAAGTTAAAAGGAGGCAACGATATTGAACGGGGAGCCAGTGTCGCTGAATGAGGAGGGGTGATGTGTGGGAATGGAAGAAGATTAAAATATTATAGAGGCAGCTGCGTTTTTAATTTGTTGGAGTGGTTTGAATGCGTATTATGGTAGACCATCATAAGATAATAGCAAGTCGAGTGAAAATAAGGGCATAAATAAGAAGTTTAGTGGCAGTGATTGTCATGAAACCGTGGATTTTAACGAATGTTGTAAAGGTGAAAACGGCACGATTGAGTCGCGGAAGTTTCGTGGTCAAATAGGGAGAGAGTCGAAGATTACACCAAGGTTGTGGACCGACTCTACTGGAGTAAAATAAAAATGGGAAAAGTAAATAGTGGGACAGAAAGGATGAAAATGTGAAGCTGTAAAGAAGAGGATGTGTTTTTGAACGGTTGATGGAGAGAAAGTGTTGGGTCATCCAAGAATGGATAACGCAATACAGTAGAACCCCCTCTTCATGACCACCGCTGTGAATAACTAAATGCTTAACGACGGGCCTCCATAGAGCCCAATGTCTGCTTAACGACCATTCCACTGTCAATGACTGGCTGTTGTAGGTACAGTAAATGTTAATGAAAGCATTGATTAACCATGTTTATTTTAATATTATGCGTTTATAATGTTAGTATATGTATTAATATCCATTGTTTAAACATCATACATTACACGTTGTTGGGTGAAAGGTAACTTTTGATGCTATCGGAACAAATTGAGCTTTAAACATGTATTTCCTATACTCGATAAATGACCAAATCAGTCGAAAATGTACAGCTCGCAAAATTCACTGTACAACTCGCATTTTGCACATGCGCCACAGTCATCTCAGTCCTATCGCATTGTCTCACGTGCGAAGCTGCAAGTGCTTCTTGTAAATCGGCGTGGACTTTATGTCACAAATATCATCGAAAACCTTCAACGGTGAGTAGCAAGCATAGTGTGCCAGTGACAGTTCAGGTGGTGAGTGTAAGAAAAGTCTCAGCCGGAGTATGCTCGATGTTAAAATGGGAGTGATAAAGTGTAGCAGGGCAAGGTGAGCGTGTGGTTGATATTGGGCGCCATTTTAATCTTCCTCCAACGAGTGTACACGTACGATCATGAAGAAATTAGAGGCCAGCTTGTTTTAAAGCAGAGGTTAAAATTACGTGGCAAATAAAGTGTTATCATAGAAAAAAGAATGTAATGATTGCTCGCATTATGGATCGAGGATCTACACAACAAAAACTCCGATCAGCCGAGCCCCTCATTCAGGAGAAGGCCCTAAGCTTGTATGGAGAAGACTTGAAAAAGTAGTTGGTAGAGGAAGAAGTAGCGAAAGGGAACCCATTCAAGGTCGCCCATAGATGGCTTTACAGTTGTCTTCAGGCATGATGTAGCTCACAGAACTTAAGTCCATGATGGCTGGCACTAACAGAGAAAGGAGCCTTGTTGCTTGCTCCTACACAACCTTGCAGTTTGTCGTTTTTAGTGTTTTTTATTTTTACTCATAATGTCTTTGCTATTATTTCTTATGACCACAAAGCACTTTTAGGTCCCTTTGTTCGTACCACACCCCCCCCCCCAAAGCAGCTCCATTTATCTTACCTGGTGTTCTTCTTCGGAGATACCAGCGCAGACCAGGCAGGGGAGCCGGCGCTCTAGTGAGGCTGAGAAGATAGGCTAATCGACCCCCCACCCGGCTTCCCAATCTTAGTAGCCAATGTTCAGTTCCGTGAGAAAAAGCTGGACGAGTGAAGATCGAGAATCTTCTACCAATGAGATGTGATGGAGTAATGTCCTTCGTTTGACCGAATCATGGCTCTCCATACTGGTGTTGGACCTCGCAATTCAGCCCACTAGATGTTTCATCGACCGGGGGGGGGACAGAACAAAGGCACCAGTGAAAAGCAAAGCAGAAGAGTAGGGGTATGCTTCACGATTAACCACTCTTGGTGGATACAAAGCCCTCCCCATGGCCACCGTTCGGCAAATCAGATCACACCTCCATCCTGCTCCTACCCATCTATTAGGCAGACGCAGGAATTGCCTGTTACTAGAACTATTCAACACGGGTCTAACTAATCGAAATTTGTGCGTCAGGACTGTTTCTTCCGTGGACTGGGAAATGTTCCAGGTCACCGAGAATAACAATCGACAAGCACAAAGACTCAGTTACCGGGTTCATCAAGAAGTACACAGAGGATGTTGTTCCAACAGTAACGATTACTACATATCCCAACCAAAAACCGTGGATGGTAGTATTCATGCAAAACTAAAAGTGCGAACCACCACATTTAACCATGGTAGGGCGACTGGGAACATGGATTAATACAAACAGGCCAGCTACGACCTCCGAAAGGGAATCTTTGTGTTCATTCATCCAATGCATACAAGCACATAGTTAGTGCCATTTGGATTCCTTCGGATATTTTCGTGATTTTTTTTATCTTTCCAATGTTTGTTAGACATTCTATTGCAATGTTGTAGAGCTGACAACCTCAAACATTTCGTTGCACCTAAAATAACATCAGCTTCACGGTGTCTGTAAGCAATCAACTTGACTGAATACAGGGAGTCAGCCAACGTCGAAGTGGATGATGCAGAAACGTTTCTAGAAAAAGAAAAATCGTTAAAGTACGGGCTTGATCAGGTGTTTAATCCTCCCAAGACCTCCAAATCAAGCATACATCATCCACTCAAGCCAAGATCATAAAAGTTATAGGTTAAGGAAAAATATTTGTAAATGCCGTTTAATAGTGCTTTTCTTTTTTACTCTAAAAT
The DNA here is from genome assembly GCF_018977255.1 of Callorhinchus milii. Classification (NCBI taxonomy): domain Eukaryota; kingdom Metazoa; phylum Chordata; class Chondrichthyes; order Chimaeriformes; family Callorhinchidae; genus Callorhinchus; species Callorhinchus milii. Next base: position 84,064 of record NW_024704864.1, read on the forward strand.
GTTTTCAATCATTGTTTAAAACCTGTCACAAATATTATTTATATTAAAAGGAAAACTTTTAAAGTGTATAGGGCTGCTTATAAATGCTCATGAAAATGGTTTTCAATTAAGTGTTTTATAAGTAAAATAAGTCCCGTTCAGACGACGTCTTGACTTCAGAGTTGTTTATTCGTTTTTCCCATTTACAGCCTTCCACCGCATTCATACACTCGGTTCCCTTGCCTCCCTCTCCGCTCCCTCACGCTGCTGGCAGACAGCGTGAAAGAGACTGCCACGGCCCGCCACGTGGCTGGAGCGGGACCACGGCACCAGCGTGGCTTCCCCCCCTTCATTCCTCCGCACACTGACCACGTGCTGTCTTTCTCCACCCCTCATAATACCTGGCCCACGTGATACCACGTAGCCAATCCTCAGCCACACCGCTGGAAATTTCTCGAAGATACTGTCCAGCTCCAGGGCTACGCCCCTGGCTCGACTCCCCATTGGCTGTGGGCTGAGGCCGGCAGAACCCATAACTATCGCCCAGGTGTAACCTCATTACATAAGTATAAATGCTGTTTGAAGATTAAAACAGAATTGGTTAAGTGTACATTGTATTTGTAGGCGCAGCTTTCTTGTACCAAAAATAAGCTACGCATGAACCTAAATGGAGCAATAAGTCTGACACGTGTTTGATATGTCTTAAATGAAACTACTGTTTCTTATCTTCTTGGTTCTTTCGGTAAAGTCACGTAGAAGGGAAGTAATAAAATAATAAAAATAAAACATAATAAAACAATTCTCACGACGTTTCGGCCACAACGCAAGCAGCCGTCCTCAGGTGAAGAATGAGACAATGCCAAGCTAGGAGCTTATATATAAGCTGCGTTGGAGGTGGAAGAAAGAGCGCCTTAACAAAAGAATGTGCATATGAAGGGGAATTTAGCATATACATGGAAAATGCGTAGGAGGTGGGCGGGGGGGGGGGTTTCAAAGTCATATTATGCCCATGCATTATGCAGGATCAGCAGCACCAAGGGGGGGTGCAGGGATTAGCAGTAACAAAGGAAAGGAATGTTAATGATATGTAGCTGCAGTTACTCAACAACCACGTAGAAAACTAAAGTATAAACTACATAAAAAACTAAAGTATAAATTGCATAGCACCATCAGTATACTTACTATACTCTACACTAAGCTGAGTTGATGACATCCTCGTCAGCTTTGATGTAGTATCTTTGTTTACCAAAGTCCCAGTACCAGACACCCTAACAATAGAGGACTTAGTCCAACATGGATTGAATTCTGATGTACCTGCGCTGGTTAGGCATAGCCTCACCAACACCTATTTTACCTGGAATGGCACCTTCTACAAACAGAATGAGGGTACCCCTATGGGCTCCCCCTTGTCACCAGTTATAGCCAACATGTTCATGGAAAAGTTTGAATCAGACGCCATCCAGACATCCACCCTGCGTCCTTCCCTGTGAAAGAGGTATGTGGATGACACTTTCGTCATCTGGCCACATGGCCTCCCAGCATTGAACCACTTCTTGGACCACATCAATTCTAGACACCCATCCATCAGATTCACCATGGAAGTGGAGAAAGACGGTAAACTACCATTCTTGGATATTCTGTTTGAGAGGAGGCCTGACGGATGCTTGGGACATTCTGTGTACAGGAAAGCCACCCACACAGATTCCTACTTGAAACCGGATTCCCACCACCACCCATCTCAAAAGAATTCTCTCATCAAAACGCTATACCACAGAGCCCATGGCATTTCTGACCAACACCACATGGCCGGTGAATTAAGACATGTACATCGGGCCCTCAGGATGAACGGATACTCTGACCGCACTATCCGCCAAGCTGTTTCTCCCACCACACAGAAACAGGCACATGAAACTCCGACCAAAACTATCACGTTACCACGACGATACGTCGCGATTTTTATTTTATTTTACTTTTATTAATTTTAATGTTTTACCTACGTGACTTTACCGAAAAACCTAAGAATATGAAACTATTGGGTTTCAAATTTAACAAGTAGACAAATACAATAAATTAAGCTTTCAGATGAACATTTAATTTTTTTGGCCCTTAGCGCAGTGCAAATCAAACTTTGTAGAATGTATGCCGATCTGCGTAATGATACATTAGAGCTGTGTGCACATCTGCGCATGCGCGGAACTCCGACTCGCGGTTGCACCAAGCAACCCAAAAAACTTTGCTTAGTGACGGGAGTTTCTTTCACATTAAAAACCTACTCATTTTGTTCACGGAAAAAAACTTCCCCCCAAAAATCTCAAGCCTCTCCAAGACAAAAACGAACACAAAAAGAGTGGCATTGTGGCATGCAAAACAAACGGTGGGGAGTCGTGGCTGTCTCACACAGCAAACAACGCATGCAACTCAGTAGCACGGGCTGAGGAAACATTTTTTGTATTAGTGTAGTGGTTTAATATGCGCCAAGGGGGGGAAATTGCACACACGTGTGTGTGGGGTACAGTGGGGCCATTTCGGGACACGCGGCTGTTACCAGGGGCCGAAGGGTGAGTCGGAGACGGGCCGCTGGGCAATTAAGGACGCGGGGCTGTGATTGGCTGTTGTCTGTGGGATGGCGCCTCCAAGTCTGGGAAAAGAGACAGGTGGCAGCGGGGGCTGGGGGCGAGGGGCGTCGGGGGGATGCCAACTAATTAATTGGGAATTAATAAGGATGGGGATAAATAGAAGGGAGTTTTGGAGTTGCGGGGAGTTGGAGTGGAGTCGTGCCTGGGAGCGGATGTAGATGGTCGGAGCTGAAGACAAGAAGTCTAGAGTAGCGGTGAAGTAACAAAAGAAGTCTAGAGTAGTGGTGGAGTAACAGAAGAAGTCTAGAGTAGCAGTGGAGTAACAG